>NC_142815.1:1102285-1403178 GCF_057945365.1 Rhopilema esculentum | reverse complement strand
TTTGCAAAATTTGATTTCCATCAAACATTTGGTAGAACATCTCTTTTTTTCTTATGTTTGATCAACAATGTTGCGTTCATTTGGCCACCCCTTAAAACATTTGTTTTACTAACGCAAGCGCAGTAAGTTAAAATTCGGCAAATACAACGCAGTAAATGTAGGACGCTGTGCGGCAGCGCTTGACCATCACAGATGTTTGATTCGTTTTGCCAGGCCATGAAACATTTTCCGACAATGTTGGTACATAAATGGTTTACAATGTTTTAAGGATGTTTTATTTGTTTTGCCGGGCCTAAAGACTATTGACGACTGTTGTTGAAAAACAATTGTAACAACGTTACCAATATGTATGTGATATGATATAAGAAAATTTGTCTCCAAGAAGTTCTGAAGACCCATTGGTGTATAGAACAGGACAGCAGCCTAGAACCCTTTCAACCAGAGCGTATGATACTATGTTAGATTTGAAAAAGAACTGTACCTTTATCTAACTCGTCGTCTCGACGGGGAATCAATCAATTCCTCTAAGTCCTCGAAATCCATGGAATCCCCAAAGATCTGGGATTCCTCAACAGCACGACCTGTGAATTAAAATTTGAATCATCATCATCAAAAAAATTAATTTATCTAAATATACACAACGTTGAAGTTTCTGTGGCTTAAGCCACCAATCAATCAGTATTAGCCAATCAATAAGCGTGTGAGTGGAATCAGACTTGCTGATTGGTCAAATCTTGATTAAAATATGGGTCAAGCTCCTTTGGAATCGGTCGATTGCCTTTAAAATTGCTTGATATTCAACGGTGAAGGGATTTTCAGTGAAGCAGTTGTGGCTTGTGGAGGCAATAGGGTTGGAACAATTATGGGGTTTCGTGCAATCCAATGCCCCACTAAGAAACTAAAATGACGTCATTAAGATGAATTGAAGGAGAAAGATGCATCTACTTATTTTGAAAATGTAATGGTTAGAGTTTCAATGCAAGAAAAGCACACAGTCAAATAATGCTCAGCTAGAGTGGCCTAAACCTACTGTCAACCGTCAATTGGCCAATCAGTGAGCCTGATAACAGTCAGACGCTTGTGGATTGGCTGATATTGATGGACAGATGGCTTAAGCGAGTATATATATGTTGGGTTGGGTTAATTCCTTACTTGGCCAAGTCAACTGCCCTTTTATTGTGCTAATTTCCCATAAATGGTCAATCAACTTTAAGACTTGTTCAAACGCTCTTGACTTTTTATTCGACTGCTTTCGATTTATTTCCAGCCCTGAAGAGCGGTATTGATTGAGTCGAGCCCTGTTCTCGAGCCACTGGTTTTTCGTTTGGTAATACTGATGGTTTACCGTCCAATAGTTTCAATTGCAAAAACAATATAACTGAATCAGTAGGATCTATTTGGAGCCAAATATGCCAGGCTCTCGCCGCTTTATGCTCACTAAATACGCATTCAACTGTGTTATGTTTTGGTGGGCAAAAGGTGTTCAAACGCTCTCGATTACGCTCACGCCTTGAACAATTGCTGAACTGGATGGGTCTTAAAAACAATGCAAAAAAGATGTCAGCGCAGCCCAATAATGTTATGCGACAGGCGCACCTTGTTTTCTATAATTTATGCAACCTAATAAATACAGGAGATGACAAAAGAGAAAGGTAGGAGAAATTACTTTTTAATCAACTCAGTTCTCGTCCTTAAGCATACACAGGGTTGTCCAATGGAGAGTAGTTGGCGACAAAGCTTTTCTTCGAGTTGATGTCCAGCTGGTTTGCAATAATCAAGAAAATTCGCAATTTGTTTAAAATTGACTCAGTGACAAAATTTCACTTGAAACATGTTACAAACTCTGACTGCTGTCGCCTGTGCGTTCTGTGCAACAATCTAGATCCTCCCCTGACTTTTTAAAACTTGTTCAAACTTCGCTCGACTTCGCTCAACTGCTCTCAACAGTGTTCAAAACTGATGTGATGTAATCTTATTTTAATTCGATAATTTTTACATATAGCTAACAATATATACATCATTTAAATATATACAAGTTAACTAATCAAAATCGAATATACAGAACAAATAAACAAAATTAATATTTTCTAAATAATACAATTAAGTTGGTAGGCAAGCACAAGCACTACATTTGCAGTTGGGACCGTCCCATTTTTTTATTAAAACCTTAAAACTTTTCAGATTATCTGCCGATTTTAATTCATTCGGTAGGCCATTCCAAATCTGTGGCCCAATGGACTTGAGACTCTTGGACCCGAAGGTTGTTAACCCGAAACTTTTACCATCAACTCAACAAAAAATCAAGAGCAAGTCGAGTAAAAAGTCGACAGCGTTTGAACATTGTTATAATCTTAATTGAAAGTATATCGGGTGTGGCGATGGTTGTGGTCTTTGATGGGGTTTCTAGCAGCTTCCTACATCACAATCCCCTTCTTGACTTTCTAGGTCGGCAACCCTAGAGTGAGTGGTGAGGGGAAGGTACAGATATGATGTACATTCATTTAGCTAATATTTCGTTGTTTGCCTTTTCAGCTGTTTCGAGGATCATGGTTTGTATCCGTTGCCGACTCAATAATAAAAAAGGGAAAACAAACTTACGTAAGCGCTTTGCTTCTTCGCTCGCAACATTTGATGCAATGCCGCTACTTCTATTTCTTCTTCTTACTGCTCTTTTCAGAAAACAGTGCCCTTGTTCAACGATCAACAGTAGGACTAGAAGGAACACCACAAACCTCTTCATGTTGTTAAGACCTTGCTACAGAATGAACTGCCAATGGCGATTAAGTTTGCCTGCCACGAAGCGATTAAGCTTTATTTTATTTATCGCAAATGAAAAACGATAAAGATAGAGCGAGAATTGATTGAGAGAAATCTAACTGGGGCATTTTTCTTAACGACGAATTGTACAGGCAGTATACCGTCAAACAACAGGGTACATCCCCAATAGACTTATGCCTTGAAACAAACTGAATGGCGCGGTGCAATATGCTGGACAATTTTTATGTCCCAACGGTATAGATACAAAGAAAATTGATTGAAAGGAAAATCTCTGGAGTATTTTTAATAACGAGGTATTGTACAAGCAGTATACCGCCAAACAACAGGGTACATCCCCAATAGACTTGTGTAATTGCAATGCCTTGAAACCGACTGAATGGCGCGGTGCAAAATGATGGACAATTTGATGTCCCAACGGATGAGCAGTATATGTTTTCATTTAAAAAAAGCAAAGAAACATTGTGTAATTGCACTACCTTGGCACCGGTTGAATGGCAAAGGTGCAAAATGTTGGCCATTTCATGTCCCAAAGAAAGAGACAAAACAACGAAGAACGTGAATTCCACTGCCTGTTGTGTCCAAAAGAAGTTTTAGGCGCATTTTCAATGTTGACATTATCATTTATGCTGAATGTCTCTTTGACCATATTTCAAAGTTAGTTTCCTTCTCAAGCAAATTATATTTGATAGCAAATTTCAAAGTTAGTTTCCTTCTCAAGAAAGCTCTTCACAGCAAAATCAGAAGGCATTTCGAAAATTTCGTTTTTTGTTGTATTCAATGATGTGCCTAGACAATTTAGCTTGGGGTGGGGGGGGGGGGGCGTTCAGAAAAGATATGACCAACTACCCTCTTTTGACCAACTATTTTCCCTTAAAAAATGTATTAAAAATGAAATGGATTATCATATACACTCTTATAATAACAAAGTTAGGGGAAATAATGGCGTGAAAGTATAAAAAAATTATGTTTGTAATATTGATTAAAATATTGGAAAACATCCAGACCTATCATCAGTGAAACTGATAATTAACCAGCGAAAAATAATTTCCGTGTAATGAAGTGATGTATGTTTTATTGTAGTGTGTTTAGAAATGTCATGTGACGAGCACTGCATTTTCTTCGATCGAATTCTAATGTTCGATTTTATATATGTCTTCTATGATTAGAACATAGTAACCAAGTTAAAAATAAGGGCATCTTTAAGAGAATACTAGGCAAAGTTACTCGCAGAATGGTAGGTTACATTTCTTTCCCCTTTTCCTAAAACTTTTTATTTCGCTCTGCAAAATAGAGGCAGCCCTTCCTGGTTTCGCTGGCCCTGCGCAATAGTAAGTTAAGAGTTTGAATTTTTCAATCGACTGCATCTTATAGCCGTTAGTTATGGCAAGTTGATAAGAAGGTAGAGTAAGACTAACCATGACCAACAAAATAAATGAATTACGAGTTGACGTTTGGTCAAACTTCCTAATTAATCCTAAGGTCCCGGCTGCATGACCAACTTTCTTGCAGTTTTGCAGACATTGGTGACGCTTAGGCTGAGGTATTCCCACAAAAGCACAGGCACTTTCTTCATCAAATCTCTGCAATTCGGTCTTGGCTCACAATGAACACTGATTCAATGACCGAGATAATTTTTGTTTGAGGGGGGGGGGGGGGGGGCAGCTCTGAGACGGCAGCCATATTTTATAAAGTAGAAGTATTTTGAATATACAAAGGCCCCCCACCCCCCAACGGTCTCGCCGGAATCTCGGTCCTTCAACTGATTTAGAGGTATTCCTTGATGCTCCTACGTGTGGTCAAAATGAAGAAATTCTGAAACGTGACGTCATCACTTAAGAATTCTATCGAAATCAATAGAATGTGGCAAATTGAATGTATCAAGTTAAAATAAGTCAAGAACTAAGATAGTCTGTTTAAAACCCCTTTATTTACTTCCCCTTTTGCATCCTGATTCTCGGTGAAACAGATCTACGCATTTTGTGGAAAAATTCTGAAAAACATCAACGAATCTTTGCAACAATTGGTTATAAATAGAAAAGCCTACCCAAATACAGAAATGGATAAAATTGCCTAAGCTATGAAATTGAATATAATAGAAGATATAAGTTCACTTTGTTGAAGGCTCGCTTCGTCGTGTCATCAAGATTTTGTTTATAGGGATCTGAAAAGATATTGCAAAAAGTAGAAAAAGATGGTAAATCAATTCTCTTGTAACTAATTCAAATTGTCCTAATTTGTCTTTTTCTGATGTTGTGCAGTTTCATTTGTAGGAGTTCGTACGATATCGTATTGCATCGTATCGTATCGTATCGTATCGTGTCGTATCGTGTCGTGTCGTGTCATGTCGTGTCGTGTCGTGTCGTGTCGTGTCGTGTCGTATCGTATCGTATCGTATCGTATCGTATCGTGTCGTGTCGTGTCGTATCGTATCGTATCGTATCGTATCGTATTGTATCGTGTCGTGTCGTGTCGTATCGATCGTACTGTATTGCATTGTATTCCAGTAAATTGTATTGAAGTTGCAAATAACAAATTTGAAAATGGCTTTGAAAAAATCAAACATTTTATATCATATTGGCTAGAAGCTTTTTCGTCTGATTTTCCTCAGAGCACAAAACATCAGAATAAGTGTCCGAATGAACTTGATGGAAAACATTTACAGTCTAGATAGAAGATATATCAACTAAAAACTAAAACTTACCAGTGGTTCAATTTTCATAAGATGAGACCTTATCGCTTGGCCTTCCTTCAGAATCCTGAACGTATTCGGGATCCTCAAAGTTTTGATCTTCGTCAAGCGATTCATCTTCTACCTGTTCATCTGTAAAAGGGAAATTTAAGATTGGTTATTAAATTTTTATTGACAAGGAACCACTTTTAATAACATGGGCTCAACTGAACCAGTAGGGGGTTCCTCCCGGGGGTTACAGGGAAGCTGCCATTTTCAGGGTACATTGGAACACTGAGAGCAAGAATGGCTAATTGCTTAGATTTGCAGACTATAGAACGAAGGGTCTGGGGATCGAGTCCCTTACACGACGAAACTTTACTCAGAGCGAGGAGAGTCGCTTGCTCTCTGTAATTTAGGCATAGGAATCACGAGGTGTGGTCAAATCGAGAGGAAGGACCAGGACACTGCTCGATAAGCATAGCTTTTCGGTGTTCTAGATGCCAATTTTGGTTGCTAGGTAGAAACACAGATACAAATTGGGTCATCTTGTAATTTAATTGGGGATACAGATAATAGATTTTGGCATGGTACATGGCAAAAATAACCCAACTCGAATTCTTTTTAAAGTGCCTTTGACATAAAATGTCTTTTTTATTGGCATGGCAACTTTTTTCTTATAAATTCTGATGACTTTGCTAAAGGTTCACCTCATTTTTAAAAGCTTTTAGATTACTTCAATTGAGGCTTTTACTAGTTAACGTGGATTAGTGTTGCGTATTGCATTAGTCTTTGACATGCACTACTAGAGTCCGTTAAAAGGGGCCCCGTCTCAGTTTTTGCTTAGGACCCCTGATGCCTCTGTTACGCTACTCGCCTTATTCTACAGTAATTTCCTCCATTTTGAATGTGTTGTCGAAAGAAATAGCATAACAAATGCACCCAATTGCTTTCATTTGGTTCCTAACCGCACATTAGTGATGTTTTCCAACCGCGCAATGAAGGCAGTTTTATCTCACTATTCCATTCGCATAAACACAGTGCCAATTTCACAAGGGCACAGTGCTGCCCCCGCTGTTTCCGTAGAGTCAGTGCAGGGCGGCAGCTGTCCCCACTGCCCCCATGCTTCCAGCGCCCCTGGTTGTAGGCTCTCAGACCTTTCCTTAACAAACCTACAGTAGGCAACATGTTATGGTAGATGTCATATTGGAGGGAGAGCGCTCTCTGATCCTGTGCGATCCGCAATTCGCTAATACAGTAAAAAACCTTTTGAAATGCCTGACAAGAGGTTCGGCAGCATAATATGCCAAATGTCATTCTGGTGGGAAAGCTTTTCGTGACCATATGCGACTTGCAATTCGCTAATACAGTAAAAAAACTCCTTGAAATGTCTGACAAGAAGTTGCTCGAATAATCCACTCACGTGCATCGGCTGATTCTTCCCTTCGAGCATTTGCTCTGTCCCTTTCCAAAGTCATAGGTGCTTCGCCATTGGATCTTTCTATTTCTGTTCCACTTCTTCTTCTTCTTCTCCAACACTCTCCATGGTCAACGATGAGCATGGCGAGAAGCAGGAACATCACAAAACTCTTCATCCTGCCTAAATTGCCTTTTCTTGCTTCAAACTGGAATGCGATATGTAAAATTCTATGGTGAAATGCTGTCCTTTATATGTCTAACATACAGAGACAAAAGGACAAAGGATGGTAGCATAGTTAATTGAATTATTCTATTAACTATGATGGAGGTAGGTCTGTGCAATAAACCTGCTTTTTGCTTCGAGACATTCATTTGAGCTAGGCCCTTGGGAAATGCCACGCTAAAACGCGATTCTTACACACATTGAGCGGAATGTGAAGGTTTTCTCTGAATATTAGAATATTATTCAGGGGGAGTGGAGTGGAGGGGCCATGCCCCCCACTTTTTTGGTAAGCAAAAATCAGGCCCGTCTGAGCCTGGGGGCTGGGGGGCTGGAGCCCCCCTAATAATTGTCAAACTGTAGAATGTTTCCTTTATAACAGTGTACTGAATGAGAAAGAAAATTTCGGGCAGCCCCCCCCCCCTCATATGAAATTAGTTCCAACGGCATTGAAAAGACTCACAAAGAGGCCCTGTTTCGAAGCACTAAGCGTCAAGTTCGATTAATAGCACTTGGCCCCTCCACTTTGAAACCCGTGGCGTGGGCCCTGCCATGGTGACAATCTCTTGAATTCTTGGCGCACTATAAACGGGTTTTGTAAACCAATCACATCACAGCCAGCATTCGCCAGCAAATAAAACAAATTTTGCTGTACAATGCCATGCCAATTTCCGGTATAATGTAAGATACTTGGAACACTGGAAACTTGCATTCTATTTTTCACATTAAAACCAACAGAATATAGCAAATCAATTAAAACAATAGAACCAAGATCGTCCATTTAAAACCCTTTTATTTACTTGCCCTTTTGCATCCCGATTCTCGGTGGAACAGATCTATGCATATTGCAGAAAATTTCAGAAAAAAAACCAATGAATCTTTGTAACAAATGGTTATAGAGAGTCAAGCATACCCGAATACAGAAATGGACAAAATTGGCTAAGCTATGAAATTGAATATAATAGAAGATATAAGTTCACTTTTGTTGAAAGCTCGCTTCGTCGTGTCATCAAGATTTTGTTTATAGGGATCTGAAAAGATATTTGAAAAATTAGAAAAAGATGGTAAATCAATTCTCTTGTAACTAATTCAAATTGTCCTAATTTGTTTTTTTCTGATGTTGTGCAGTTTCGTTTATAGGAGTTCGTACGATATCGTATTGTATCGTATCGTATCGTATCGTATCGTATCGTATTGTATCGTATCGTATCGTATCGTATCGTATCGTATCGTATCGTATCGTATCGTATCGTATCGTATCGTATCGTATCGTATCGTATCGTATCGTATCGTATCGTATCGTATCGTATCGTATCGTATCGTATCGTATCGTATTATATCGTATCGTATCGTATCGTATCGTATCAATCGTATTGTATTGTATTGTATTGTATTGTATTGTATTGTATTGTATTCCAGTAAATTGTATTGAAGTTGCAAATAACAAATTTGAAAATGGCTTTGAAATAAGCAAACATTTTATAACATATTGGCAAGGAGCTTTTTCGTCTGATTTTCCTTAGAGTACAAAACGTCAGAATAAGGGTCCGAAAGAACTTGATGGAAAACATGTACAGTCTAGATAGATAATATAAAAACTAAAAACTAAAACTTACCAGTGGTTCAATTTTCATAAGATGAGACCTTTTAGTGTACATCGGAACAGCGATCAATGTAAACACTAAATAAATCCATCCTCGACTATCGTGTCATTTCCAACCCAGCGTGTCTTATTTTACGTGCAGAGAACACGGAGCCAGTGAGAGAGACAGTGTGTTGCCTGTGTAACTCTGATGTGAACTGAACTGAACTTACATAAAAATTAACATGCTTATATACAGAAATGAATATCTAAAATTAACACGAATGATGTAAGGAAAACAAAGGATAGGAAGGGCTAGGCTAAGTGTGAATAGTTTAGGACTTGAGAATTAGGTAGATGTGTAGGGTTAATTAGGGCCTAAACAAAAGAGAGGAAATGTTGACATACTGATATGCTCGTAGAGTGTAGTGATGAGGTAGTGATGTGAAGAAATTACTGTAGGTAAAATAAACAAAGTAAAAATGGATGGCGATAGGTGAGGAAAAATTAGAATGAATGGAATCACTACAACCTTATCGCTTGGCCTTCCTTCAGAATCCTGAAAGTATTCGGGATCCTCAAAGTTTTGATCTTCGTCAAGCGATTCATCTTCTACCTGTTCATCTGTAAAAGGGAAATTTAAGGTTGGTTATTTTATTTTTATTGAAAAGGAATCATTTTTAATAACATGGGCTCAACTGAACCAGTAGGGAGTGCCTCCCGGGGGTTACAGAGAAGCTGCCATTTTCAGGGTACATTGGAAAACCGAGAGCAAGAATGGCTAATTGCTTAGATTTGCAGACTACATAACCAAGGGTCTGGGGTTCGAGTCCCTTACACAACGAAACTTAAATCAGAGTGAGGAGAGTCACCAGCTCTCTGTAATTGCAGGCGTAGGAATCACGAGGTGTGGTCAAACCGAGAGGAAGGACCAGGACACTGCTCGATAAGCATAGCTTCTCAATGTTCTAGAAGCTAATTTCGGTTTCTAGGTAGAAACACAGATACAAATTGGGTCATTTCGTAATTTAATTGGGGATCCAGATAATAGATTTTGGCATTGCACATCGCGAAAATCATCTGACTCGAATGATTCCTAAATGTTCTTTTTCTGTTTCTCTACACTCGATAAACCTCTTCAATACATATAAATACACTCGAATGGAGGGGGGGGGGGTATTTGGGGGAATGGTTCACCCCCCCAACCACGAAAGTAGGCCCTTTTCGTAGGGCAAAACTGATTTTTGCAGGGCAAATGTTTTTATTAACGGATCTGTTTTGTTGTTTTCTTATGTAACTGTAGCAAGAATGTAGGTTACGCTTGTAATTTGTCTACTCCAAAAGTAAAATGATACTACCAGTGACACGAAACAGACATTGCCAGCATGATCTTTTGCTGGATGGAATAAATTTCTACATTGATTCTGTTTTCCATTCACCTTAATTGTTACACCCATTTCTATGGTTACACCCTTGGTTGATATATCTGTCTTATTTAAAAACCATACTAAAAAGACAAGCACCGCTTGCCAGAAAACTAAGACACTGTAAACGGGACTAACCGACGTTTCGATCAAAATTTGATGAAATCGTTTTGCATATTTGGGTCTACATTTGCCTTGACTGTAACCAGATAAGTGACTTTAAGAAGGGAGTCGAATATATACTGTTTTTATATCTTATTTTGTGGATGATATAGGGTGTATTGTATAAATTCCTGTAGGTTTTCAATCTTGTGTTTGCCAGATGAAGATTATGTCATCGATAAATCTTTTCCAAAATATTCGACTTCGCCCAATCGTGGCATTGCTCAAGATATGCTGTTCCTTTGTTGTCATGTATATGTCAGCATAATTTGAGACAAAGGGTTTCCCCATTACGGTGCATTTAATAAAATAAAATTGACCATTACACTCTTCTTCATAAGAGCCAGTAAATTGAAGTTCAGGCTGGTTGTTCCTGATTTTTTCAAAAATCTGAGGCTGGATTGTTCTTAATTTTTTCCTAAATTAAGAGGGTGTAAGCAGTGCGATTGCTAGCTTTTCGCTCTAGGGAGGTGTCCAGGCCTCATTTGCCAACAACGTGAGTGAGACAATCTTCATTTGCTATTTGAATATTCACTGAAGAAGCATCCGAAGAATGCAAAAAACTCTTCGTTTTTGAGATGAAAAATTGTTCAAAGTTACATTTCACATTTCACAAAGGATTGGTCCTTTTTTCTTTACCAATCAGCGACCGCAAATAACCTCTGTTTTCCTAAATAATTCCTCCTTTCCCGTGCTAGGTGTTTGCTGTATGCTCTCAGACCTTTCCTTAACAAACCTACAGTAGTGTGTGTTGCAGACATAAATAGGAAACCCAGATAAGCAATATGTTATGGTAGATGTCATATTGGCGGGAGAGCGCTCCCTGACTCTGTGAAACCCGCAATTCGCTAATTGTTCGGGAGATGAATCATGTACGTCTTCCAGACATGCACTAGCCCCCGTTTCAGGGTCATTGCACATGCGCATTATCACTTGAAGCTCTGGCGGGAAGTTGTGAGTTCCCAGACAAAACAGCTATGCGATACTGTTATTAATGCGCGTGTGCTATGACCCTGCGACAATGATTGGTTTAAGACGCTATTGTTTCGAAACAAAGGATTGAAGGTTTCGTCTCCCAAACAACTAATACAGTAAAAAAACTCCTTGAAATGTCTGACAAGAGGTTAGGCAACATGTTATGCTAGATGTCATGTTGGCGGGAAAGCTTTTCCTGACTCTATGCGACTTGCAATTCGCTAATACAGTAAAAAAACTCCTTGAAATGTCTGACAAGAGGTTACTCGAATAATCCACTCCCGTGCATCGGCTGATTCTTCCCTTCGAGCGTTTGCTCTGTCCCTTTCCAAAGTCAAAGGTGCATCGCCATTGGATCTTCCTGTTTCTGCTACTCTTCTTCTTCTTCTTCTTCTCCAACACTCTCCATGGTCAACGATGAGCATGACGAGAAGCAGGAACATCACAAAACTCTTCACCCTGCCTAAATTGCCTTTTCTTGCTTCAAACTGGAGTGCGATTTGTAAAATGCTGTCCTCTATTTCCTCAAATACAAAAGGACAAAGGACAACTTTAATGGATGATAGGTAGATCAATGCAATGAACCTGCTTTTTGAACTGAATTGGGAAATCAATCATATGGAAAAAATATCAATTTATCAGCATATATATATATATATGAAACACTCTATTTGAAAGAGAATAAACGGTATAGAATGCTGATACACGCCCCTTTAATGCGGGTACAGTACTTAAATAGCATACTGGCTTCCAGATCTCGTTCGGCACAAGGCTGTGGGACAACGCCCAGTACAGCAAGACGGCGGTTGGTATAACACCAATTTTTCTTAGTTTTCTGACAGACTGAGCTTGTTATTTGTATGGTTTTAAACAAAAATTGCAGCAAATGATCAGCTTGAGTAAAGTCAATCAAATAAAAAAATATTGAGGAAAATCGGTTAATCAATGAAGTTATATATAAAAGCAGATAGCAGTTTGGTTAGCAAGGTAGAATTTCGTTTTCGTCCAATTAGATGCTTTGTTACCCTGGGTATCAGACTCACTATGTATAAAATAGAATAGAGTCTGGTCTATTGCGTCCCATATTTATTAGTGAGTCTGGTACCCAGGGTAATGCTTTGTTTACAATTATCTTTTAGCCAATCAGAGCTTGCCAATTTTGCCTGGTTTGATTACAACTTTCTCGAAATCACCCCTAGTTGTGGAGAAAAAGCAATACTTGAATTTTTGTTTGCCAAGAAAATATACTTGAGATGAAATAAACCAAAGTTAAAAATTTTAAATGTTCATAAAATTTACTAAATAGTTACTACTGCTTTTGAGCGAATTCCTGGTGATATTCCAAAAATTGCAGGCCAATCTTATTGCATCTCACGGGGGGCTTAGGCCCATTTTTCAGGCTGGCCAAAAAGCTTGGCCTAAAGTGACAGGTTTAGAAATATTGGCCCTCTGTTCAATTTTACAATGGTATGGTCCTTTTCAAGTTTTTTTTCTTCAGCCTTAACTGACCAGTTCACGTTGCTAAAACCCCCTTTAAGTGGTTTTACAACTACCTCAACGAGATTACAAGATTTCTACTGTGATTTACCCCTTCAAATTGCCCAAGTAAGCATTTTAATAGCGGAGCAGACATATACAAAGTTGACATGAGGAGGATGCTAAGAAGCAGGCACAAAGCAGCTTAGGGGAAGGGGCGGGGTTGTGCGGGGACTATTACCCGCACTATATAACTTTTGAAATTAATCAATTTAGTGTAAACGTCACATGTATTTTAAATCTTGCTGTGCTCATCCTCGATGCTCTTATTTTTGGTTAATTTAATGGCTCAAGTTCTATTAATGTTGTATCTATTTCAACATCCACTACATTAACATACATGATCAATACAGTTCTTAAGTGTGATGTCATTAAAAAAACAATTTTTAGAATTTTAGAATTTTGACCACATAACATGAAATAACATCGTAAAATACTCACATACATGCAAAATCAGCTAGATTTGTCAAAACAGGGTGAGCAATAGCCAAAAGAAGATTTGAAGTTTGCTAACGGATTACTGTTATTCTGGCCTGGTTCCTAAAGTTATGAACCAAGATCAAATTACAGAGGTTTGATAAGGCAAGAGCCTTTGCTCATCTGGACATATCTCAACCAATTCGTAATACATTTAACTGATTTTGCAGATTTAGAGGTAGTTCATGATTCTCTTTCAGGTTATGGGAAAACATTTCAAAAATTATAAAAATAGATTTTTATGACGTCATCACTTGACAACTCTATTGTTTCTAACACTTTCTTCAAGTGCTCACCCTTACCAAGTCTTTTTGCCAAACTCACGAACGCCACCCAATATCTCATCTTCCACACGAGATCTTAAAAATTTTCAAGCTTCCCATACTCTTAGAACCTATCTTTATTTAAAACAAAAATAAGCTTGATCTTTGCGCTCTATCTCTAAATTCAGGCTAACTGTTCTTAATTTTTTTCGAAAATCTGAGGCTGGATTGTTTTTATCTTATTCCTAAACTAATAGGGTGTAAGCAGTGCGATTTCTAGCTCCTCGTTCTGGGGAGGTGTCCAGGCCTCTCTTGCCAATAAAATGCGTGTGACAACCTTTATTGACAGCCAAGTTTGAAAATTCACCGAAAGAGCCCCCACACATGGCTAAAAATCCTCGTTATTAAGATAAAACGTTGTTCAAAGTTACATTTTACAGTAGCTCAGCCTCAGCTTGTTCTTAATTTATTCTCGACTTTTGACCAATTTTGAGGCTCGTGTTCTTATAAAATTGTTCTTATAAAAAAAGAGTGTATTTCATTACTGTAAATTTCTTAGGGGAATGGGGGGGAGGGGGGCAATAAGAGGTGATCGTTAAAGTAAACACGTTCTGAAGTGCACACGTTAATCGTGGCATCGTTGAAATGGTGGCAACCTTGTGTAAATGATTACCAAATTTATCCGTGTAATTATGGGCGGTTCCCCTGGATGCTTTCTCAAAGTGAGCGTTTCTGAAGAGATAGAGCGTCTCTGGATCCGCCCCTGGCTAAGCCTCAGCCTGTTCTTAATTTGTTCTCACCTTTTGACCAATTTTGAGGCACGTGTTCTTACAAAATTGTTCTTTTAACAAGAAGAGTGTAAAGGATTTAGATACTCTTGAGCGTATGAGACCCCCTAGAACAATGGAAGCCACGGCCCTGCACAGCTGGATTACAATTACAGCAGGGGGAGCCGAAGAACTTTTTTAAGAAATGATTTTTGTCGATAAAAAAGACGTCACTCAATCTTTAATAGGTGTGGTCATAAGATAAATACGGTAGTCTTATACGCTGCTTTTATGCGTTTTTATTTCAAAATTAATGGCTCAACCTAATTACGTTACAATGGTTGCAAAAAGGTTACTTGTTTGGAAAGGTTTCTGTATTTGCACGGCAAAAACACGGAATACTTTACTGTACACTCTTTTTTTATAAGAACCAGTAAATTTGAGTTCAGGCTGATTGTTCTTAATTTTTCCGAAAATCTGAGGCTGGATTGTTGTTAATTTGTTCTTAAATTTATAGGGTATAAGCAGTGCGATTTCTAGCTTTTCGTTCTGGGGAGGTGTTCAGGCCTCTTTTGCCAACAAAGTGCGTAGTCACAAACTTAATTTGCCGCCATGTTTTAATATTCACCGAAAAAGCACCCACACATGGCTGAAAATCCTCGTTTTTGAGATAAAACGTTGTTCAAAATTTCATTTTACAGTAGCTCAGCCTCAGCTTAAATTTTGACCCTTTTTGAGGCTCGTGTTCTTATAAAATTGTTCTTATAAAAAAAGGGTGTATGTGCTAATGGACAAAGCGTTGGGGTACAGCGCCTCCCGTAACCCCTATTTTGGCGAGAACCCTGATTACAGGACAATGCTACTCTTTATTTAGCAACTCCATGCAACACCCTGCCAAATTAGAGGGTCAAATTGCACCGCAAGATTAACACCGGAATGCCAGCGAAGTTCACATTATTTTGTTGATATCCAACTGGCACTGCAAACATTGTGTCACATGACTCTCCGGAATAAAACAGAGCGAAAACTCATTCTGGCAACGATGGAGCTGCACAATTTGATGCAATTTCTGGTCATATTGTCTTCGATCTTGCAAGGTTTGTATACCAATGTTATTTACCGCTGTTAAGTATAGGTTGAAAATCGTCCAAAAGATATGTCCCCGCTTGTACGATTATAATTATCAAATTTCCATAGACAATTAACGTGAGCTGGATAGCAATTTCCTACAAGTCCTCAGGTGTGCAAGAGCAAAATTTAAACTGCACAATTCTGTACCAGCCACGTAGCTGCCGGTCTGCAGAGTGTGGCACTTTTCGACGAGATCTCCGGTGTGCACCACCAAAAATGTCTGGTGTGCTGGTGTGCACCGACTATTTTTCCCTGTTGTGGTTAAAATTTGTAAATTTGCATTTCACCGTAAAAATGCATGTGAAGTATACTGTTGAAGATAGCGCAAGTTTTTATTTGTATATTTGTCAAGTAAGATTCATGATATCTCAAATTGTTCATACACGACTGTGCTTGTTTTTATCAGCTGACATTTTATATGGGACCACACCAAGCCACACCAATCTTATTTGCCACACTAAAAAATACCCGGTGTGCAACAGGTTTTGCACAAAAATATCTCCGGTGTGCACATGCCATACTCTGCAGACTGGCGGTAGCTGTAGATTTCGGCTAGGAGGGGGGGAGGGGGGCAAACTCGAGGAAGAACCATACCTGATGGGGGGCAGGCTTTAAAACAAGAAACCGGATATTTACCAAACAGATATATTTGGACTAAATCAAGGCCATGGAATTATAGATATGCCAAATTTTCAAAATATCATTTGGAAAACTGTAGCCAGAGGGCGCAATTCGTTGTCAAAATTTCATTCAAAATGTCAAAAACAAAAGGGGCACAGCCCCCCTCTGCCCCCTGCAGCTATGTGGTGGCTGGTCTGCACTTTGGTAAAACGGAGCACTTCAATTGTGTATACAGTTTATATAACTATCCTTGAGCCAAGGATATCGACGAAGATAAGAAAATGGACATGACTGGTCGTTATTTCTATCATCAAACCAATGCAGGAATGTGTTGATCTTAAGGAAACTTGATTCTTCAGTTGCACTAAGCAAAAGGAAAGACCCATGTTATGCCCAGATCTCAAAACGTCACAAACTTTACCAGGTGTGCAGGGATAATTTAGAAAAAAATATCTCGGATATGCATTCGCTATACTATGTTGTCTTCAGGGCCTCCGACGAAGGGGCCAAGGCCCCCCACATTTTTGCAAAACAATAGAGTTATTTTCAAAATCTTTTGTAATGGGTGTTAAATTTTCCCTTCACCCCCCCCCCACATTTCAACCTTTGTCGGAGCCCATGGTCTTGTACGCGAGAATGCCCCAAACTTTTCAAATTCATTTAAAATATTTTATCTGATCTCTGATGGAAACTGTTGCAGTTTACCTCTTTTAAACTGAAAGGTTGTTTTCCAAAATGCATTGTTATCTCTCGAGAACTTTCCAAATCTCATAATAGACTCTTTATTGTTGGTCTAAAAAGTAGTTTTTCGATCAGTGGTCGAATTTCATGATTCCAGACAACCCAATCCCCCCTCCCCCCACCCCTATGTGGTGCATTTCAACAAGCCGAGATTAAAGTCTTTCTAGTATCGAATTTCAGTCCTTGAAATGTTTCTGAAAGAAAAGGGTCATGTTCACTGATCTATAAAAAAGACTGGCTTGAGCTTCCTATTGTCTTGAAACACCAAAGTTTGAAGCCCGTTCAATTTCAAAAGGAAAAGGGCGATTCCCCAGAAACAATACTTGAACGATATGGAGACGTGAGAGCTGCAATGCTGTGTATGAGTCCTGAAAAAGAACAAGACCAGAACAGCTGAAGACGTTGCTAGGACTGATACTCAAGGCCGTCTCCTAGCATGGGCTGTCCTGGGGCCCTATACCCGGATGGCGACATTCTGGTCATATTAGAAGCTCGATTCAGTCTTTTTTATAGATCAGTGGTCACATGGCCCTGGTTGAGTATTTACCTGGAAACGTGACATTTTCAACGCTTAAATTATTGCGAAAAAATTGGGAGATTGGGGCTAAGCTGCGACCAAAAAAGCGGGAAATCATGTGTTTACGCCATTTATCAAGGTTAAGAAAATATTTTGCGTTCAATTACTCAATCGATGAACGAATAATTGGATAAGGAAATGACTCACCGGAAACGAAGAAGTATGTCTGCCATTTTGCGTAGAATATTAAAATTCACGTGCGTGCTAATTTTTACATACGGAAAACATACCCAATCATATCAGGGCGAAGCCAGAAATTTAGGCCGTCAAGACAACTAAGAATTGACGCAGCTTTTTAAAAGAATTTGTAATACCAATTACCTGATCTTTTGAAATACATATCTGAAGAGCCTGAAGGATTTTGTTAGTGCTAAATTTTGTGTCTAAGTCTACGCGAAATAGAATATATTTAATTTGTATCTAGGTATACTCTATCATGGCGACGTGACCTTTTATCTCAACAAGGCAAGTGGTATTGTAGAATCCAAGCGTTGGTTTCATTGTAGAAAAAATCGTTTAAAAAGCATGATACAAGTCCCAACACTACCCCGCATTCATTAGGCTCCGTTACCCAGGGTAGCTTTTTTATCAAAAATTGTTGTCAGGGAGTGAACGTCTTAATTCTAAACGAAGGATCAAATCTTAGGTACAAATGAATTCGAGGTTAGCGTAGTTATTATGTATGTTAATTTATGCCATGTTAATTTTTCCTGCTGGTATAGGTTAGCATTGTTATTACGTAGGTTAATTTATGCCAATAGAAAGCGGATAACTTTGTAAAAAGGGATAAAAATGACAGGCAACAGGGGCCGGGAGTCGGCGTACACGTCCTCCCACTTATCGGTCTTTTTAATGTTGGGGAAAGGGAAATGTTTTGGATTAATAGTGGGGAGAGGTTTAATGTAAAGTTTTCTTTATGGTGTGGTTGCATTAAAACTGCTTTTACATCAGCAAGAATAGGCATGGGGAATCCGCAATGGGTATTTTCTAGCAATGAAAAGGGCACGGGGGGGCCTCATATCAGAGAAAGTGTCTTAGTATGACCGACTACGTCTCGTTTTCACATTCAGCCTCTTTGTCGGGATATTGTTTGCTCCTCTTCTGACTGGTGTATGACCCATAGAAATAGCATGTTCAAATGAAGATTACGTCCTAGCCTTGGATTGTTTTAAGAAAGCCTTCTGTCAGGGTGGCAGACCTTTCTTGCCCAGACATCATATAAATCACACAGGGGTGCACGCAAGAAACATTTTGCAACGGGTTACAGCTCAAGTGGGACCAGCTTTAGACCAACCTTTCTATAATAAACAAAACGGGAACAAATCCTTCCCGATATAATTTCGCACACCAGCTCAGCTGTGGTCTTCACGCAGTATCGTTTTTCTACCCCTACGAAGTTTGCTAATACCTCTTCGAAATATTTACCCTGTTATTCATTCTTTTGGTTTTAACAAGTATTAGAGCATATTTTTATGGCAGACGTGGCATGAATCTTCCATGAGCAGACGTGGAATACAAAGCTATGCAATTCTCATCACGTTATAATAGAATGAAAGCTTATAAACCTTAATATGGTAATCCTTGAAATTTGAATCTTTCAATACAAAGTTATGCAATTCTCATCACGTTATAATAGGGAAAGACAAGGCAAGTGAGATTACGACCTTTCAGCATACTGCATACAAACTGTTGGGATGCGATAGACTTGCTCTAAGTCTTTTTCGTGCTTGAGAGAGGAGTATTGGTTTCCCTCCTGTGTATCTCTGTGAAGGAGACGGACGGATGGAGAGGTGCAAATTCCCGTCGTCCGTCTCCCCCGCAGAGGTACACAGGAGGGAAACCAATACTCCTCTCTCAAGCATAAAATAGACTTAGAGCAAGTCTGGGGATGCGATTATCCCACAGAAACTCTTAACCGGCTGGAAGGCTGAATGACATTATAATTTATGCGCAGGCGCGTATTTGCATGTTTATGAAGAAAAATAACGTGCGTGAGGTAAGAGCTGGGAGGTATGTTAAAAATCAGAAGATGGGATGAAAATTGCATGTAAACATCCAGGGATCATCCTGTGTGCCAGCTCAGTAGAAAAATAACTGACAACATGAAAGTTGGGATGTAAGATATGTGTTGTGAAGTCATTATATTTCGCAGCCCACGCCATTATGGGGGATTCCTACTCGTCCCAGTCTTCTTACGTTATATATTCACGCCCTATATTGTAAGGTTAAGTTTTTTGAAGTAGTGAAGTTACGATAAAGACACGATACAAGATCATGATAGGCTAACAAGTTACGTTTACGTTATAGTTGTTTATAGTCACGTTTTGTATATATTTAAAGATAAAATCAACGATATGGAGTTTCATTTGCGTCTACGCTCTACCGAAGCTATGTTCAAAATAATGCTATAGAAAGTGCGATGGAAAATAGAGTAGATGATGAGATAGAGGCTGGGATGAAAGGTTCGATGGAAGACGGGATTAAATACTTAAAGCAATTACCTTATATTATTGAACTTCTCAGAACTGTCCTAAAATTTTTCGCATTGCATTATTTAGTTATAAATGCTTCTATGATACTTTGACCTTATGACCATTTGTGCTATGACCATATGACCTTTTGATATCATGATCTTATGACCCCATGATGCTATGACCTTATTTACTTGTTAATACTATCACCTTATCACCTTATGATTGTATGACCTTGTGATTGTATGACCTTATCACCTTATGATTGTATGACCTTGTGATGGTATGACCTTATGACCTTATGATGGTATGACCTTATTGTGTAAAATAAAAACTGCTTATAATTAACCGCGGGGAAGGAGCGAGCGCGTGGGGGTGAGGAGCTTCAGAGACATGACTTTTACTATTCAAAAAAGCGAGTGTGCGACGAGAGTATATAACCAGTTCGTTATTGTTTTGTTACCTTGAAAGAAATATATAACTTCTATTTCGAGTTATTTGTGAGTTTATCGCCTTACAACATTCTAAGTTCGCGATACAGTGGCACCACCCAGATGGGAGAAAGTGAGAAGTGAGTGAAATTTCATAATAAGTGAGACTGTGAATTCAAGATGGCCGTCGTGGAAGAGTTTGTCAAGAAAATCGACAAAAAGCTTGGATTTTTATCGTATCTGAACGAAGAAACTGACGAAATTATGCAGAGAAAGGATCAAAAGGAAATCGAGAGACAGTCTAGAGTATACGAAACGAAAGTGGACGAAATTCAGGAGCTGAAAATTCAAATACAAGAATTGAAACTAGAGGAAGGGGAAATCCCCAGTGAAGTAAAGAAATGGAGAATCGGAATCGAGGAAAGACTGAAGGAGTTTCAGCCCATAGCTGCAGGTATGAAAGAAATTATTGAAAGTTTTAAACATGATGTAAAAAAGAAAGAGCAAGAAGTAGATTTAGAGCTAGAAAGACAAAAATTTGAGCAAAGATTACAACTAGAGGCAAAATTAGTTGAATTGAAGGGGAGATCCCTCGTGGGGGAAAAGCCTGTAACCGCAGTGAAGCTTCCAAAGCTAAGTATCACCAAATTTAAAGGAACACATATAGACTGGTTCCGCTTTTGGAATCAGTTCGAGACTGAAGTCGATAAGCAAAACCTAGACCCTGTCACTAAGTTTAATTACTTGAAAGAATTCATAGAGCCAAAAGTACGTATAAACATTGAGAATTTGATCCACAATGGTGAGGGCTACGAGAGGGCTAAACAAATATTGAAGTCTAAATATGGCAGGCCAAGTGAAGTTATAAATGCACATGTACAGTGTATTATTGAGTTACCAGTGATAAGGGGGTCAAACCCACACAAAATCCATGATTTTTTCAACAAGTTGTTGCCAAGTGTACAAGCACTTGAATCATTAGGGAGACTGAAATCAATTTCAGGTTACACAAGGCTCACATTGGATAAGCTAGAAGGGATACGAGCTGACTTGGTGAGATTAGATGACCAATGGCAAGAATGGGGATTCCCGCAGCTAATTGAAGCCTTGAGTAAATGGACTGAAAGGAACCCCCTTACACAGTCTGAGGGGAGGGACAGGATGTTTACCACAAGGAATTCCAATTATCTACCAAGATCATGTGTATACTGCGAGCATGAAAACCACAAATCTTCAGAGTGCAAAAAGGTTGTAAAAGTGAGCGAGAGAAGAGAAATTTTAAGGCAAAAAAGATTGTGTTTTAATTGTACAAGCAGTGGACACAAAGCATCAGTCTGTACAAGCAAAGGAAGTTGCCGAAATTGTAGGGGAAAGCACCACACTTCAGTTTGCGACAAAGTTGAGAAACAGGGAGATGTTCTTCTGGTTACTGGGGAACAAGGTGTGGTGCACCCAGTTGTTATAGTGAAGGTAGAAGGAGTGCTCTGTCGAGCCCTGTTGGATACAGGGGCTGGCAGCTCTTATGTATCATCACAGTTAATTGAGAAAGTCGCCAAGCAGCCAATCAAGAGAGAACAACGCCAGATAGACATGATGATGTCCACCAAGATAGCAAAGATCGAAATCTATAATCTGAGGGTGGAGAGCAAAGACCAGAGTTTCAGTCTAAACTTAGATGTGAGCAAAGTGAACAGGAAGGAGCTTTTGACAGTGCCTAACCCAAACTATGGAGAAATGACTAAGAAATTTTCACACCTTAAAGGTGTGTATATGGAAGAAAGATCAAACAAAGAAGCGTTACCAATACATCTTATCATAGGAGCTAGTGACTATGCAAAGATAAAAACTCCAACAAAGCCTAGAGTAGGGAAGCCAGGGGAGCCAGTGGCAGAGCTTACAGGGTTCGGATGGACTATAATGTCACCTGGATACGAGATAGAATCAAATAACATGTTTTTCGCAAAGTCAGCACTTGCCGATTTTGATAGATTATGTTCACTAGATGTCCTAGGCATACAGGACAAAGCAGAGAAAGACATAGTTATCCAAGATTTCAAAGATCGGTTGGAAAGGAGCCCAGAAGGTTGGTACAGGACCGGTCTTCTTTGGAAATCAGAGATCCCAGACCTGCCAGACAATGAACAAGGAAGCAAGTCAAGATTGAAAAGGCTCGTGCAAAGGTTAGAAAGACAGCCAGAGCTTTATGATAAGTATGAAGAAATACTACTGCAACAGGAGCAAGAAGGAATTATAGAGAAAGTTACCTGGCAGAGCAAAGAAGGAAGAAAGTTTTATTTGCCACACCGAGCCATAGTAAGAGAGTCAGCAGAGTCGACCAAAGTAAGAATTGTATTCGATGCATCTGCAAGAGCAAACGATCAATCACCATCACTCAACGATTGCCTCGAAACAGGCCCCCCATTGCAAAACCTGATCTGGGACATTTTGGCGCGAAACAGATTACAACCCATCACACTATGCGCAGATATGAAACAAGCTTTCCTACAAATAAGAATTAAAGAGCAGGACCGAGATGTGTTAAGGTTCCATTGGTTGAAAGACAGAGATTTAGAGAAACTTGAAGTCTATCGATTCACTCGAGTAATGTTTGGATGCAGCCAATCGCCATTTTTGCTTTGTGCTACCGTAAAGAAACATCTTGAAGAATGTAGAGCAGAGTTTCCTGAGGAAGTCTCAGAAATTGAAAGAAGCATCTACGTCGATGACCTTCTGCTAGGTGGGTCATCCATCACAGAGGTACAGAAATTGAAAGAGTCAGCCATAGAAATATTCGACAGTGCAAAGTTTACATTGCACAAATTGCACTCAAACAGAAAAGAGTTAGAGACAGATGATGGTGATCAAGAAGAAATAGAAGAGAGTTTTGCCAAACAGCAGCTGGGAACAAAGGCCAAAGAGTCCAAACTATTAGGGCTTACATGGGACAAACAGAAGGATACCATTGCAGTCTCAATAAAGAAAGAGAAAGGAAGAGGATCAACAAAGAGAGAATTATTGCAACATCTGGCTTCAATATATGACCCACTGGGAATTATTTCACCAATTACCCTAGTTGGAAAGATCATTTTCAGAGATGCATGTAAACAAGGTGTCAAATGGGATGAAGGACTACCAAAAGACCTCAATGAAAGATTCGTGCAGTGGAGTAAAAATTTGCCAGAAAGAGTAGCAATACCCAGAAGCATTCCAACGAAAGAGGGGAGAATAACTTCGATTGAGCTACACGTGTTCGGAGATGCGAGTATAGACGGGGTAGCAGCTATAGTTTATGCAGTCATAAGGCAGGAGTCTGAGAAAAGTCAAGGACTTTTGGTAGCAAAGTCTCGCCTTGCAAAGAACAACCTTACAATTCCAAGGCTTGAGTTGGTAGCTGCACACATGGCAGCTAATCTCGTCGACAACGTAGTAAGAGCACTTGAAGGACACCCAATTGAAAATGTCTATGCTTGGCTTGACAGCACTGTTGCCCTTCATTGGGTGAGAGGAGAGAACCGTTATAAACAGTTTGTGAGTAACCGGGTCTCAAAGATTAAGGAGAAAGATTATATAGTTTGGAGACATGTACCATCTGAACTGAACCCAGCTGACATAGCAAGTCGAGGAAGCAATATTAAAAAATTGACAGATGATTGGTTCAGAGGACCAGATTGGATTCAATGTCAAGTAGAGTGGCCAAAAGATATAAAGACAACAGCAGACACTGATACAGAGCTAGAGGCAAAGCCAGTGAAGGAAATACTCAAGGTTGGACGAGAGATAAGAGATGTACTAACTGAAAGGATCCTAGAGAAGTACTCATTTCTTAAAGCAATGAAAGTGACAGCTTGGTTGAAAAGGTTTGCAATTAACTCAAGATTAAAGAAAATAGACAGAAGAGTCGGTCCATTGACAACTGCGGAACTGCAAGATGTAATAGCATTTTGGATTAGAAAAGTTCAAGGAGAGTTTGAAGTAAAGCTAGAGTTCAAAGAAACACAAAATCAACTAGGGTTAGAGAAAGATGAGAGAGAAATCTATGTTTGTAAAGGAAGAATTCAAAGAGAGTACCCAATCTTTCTCCCAACCGATGTTCTATTTAGTGAGAAATTGGTTTCCTATGCGCATTTGAGCACTCATTGTGGAGGGTCAAGTCTTACAATGGCGAAAGTTAGAGAGGACTATTGGATTCCAAGATTGAGAAAGCTAGCAAAAGGAGTCATCAAAAAGTGTAACACCTGCAAAAGATTCAATGCGCGACCAGTTTCCAAGCCAAAACCAGGCTTATTGCCGGAAGACAGAACTGAAGGAACAAGACCTTTCGAAGTAGTCGGTGTTGATTATGCAGGCCCAATTAGTCACATAACAAGAAAAAGGGGAGAAGGAAAAGCACATATCTTATTGTTTGTTTGCAGTCTAACGAGAGCTGTTTACATGGAAGTTGTTCCTGACACAACAGCAAAGATTTTCCTCCAATGCCTGAAAAGGTTTACAGCAAGACGTGGACGGCCTAAAAAGATTTATTCAGACAACGCTCAGACATTTAAATTTGCAGCAAAGTGGTTAAAACAACTAATGAAAGATGAGGAATTCCATGATTTCTTAAGAGAGCAGTCCATCAAGTGGCAATTCAACTTGAGTAAAGCCCCCTGGTGGGGTGGCCAGTATGAACGAATCATAGGTTTAACCAAGCAAGTAATGTACAGAATTTTAGGAAAAGCAAAGCTGAGTTATGATGAGCTACAAGAAATGATGCTTGATGTTGAGATAACGCTTAACAATCGTCCATTAAGCTATATTGAGGATGATGTGCAAATGCCTCTGTTAACCCCAAACATGATGCTGTTGAGCCATCAGAACGCTCTTCTAGAGTCAGAGGTCTGCAGGGTGCAGGACAGGGATTTGCGCAAGAGAGCAAGATATCTGCAGAAATGTCGCGACAACCTCTGGAAGAGATGGAAGTCAGAATACATGAGATCACTCAGGGAAAGACACAACTTAAAGTGCAAGGACGGAGGAGAAAGTATAAAAGAAGGAAAAGTAGTTTTGATAAAAGGCGACGAACGTAACAGAGGCGAATGGAACATAGGCATTGTTGATAAAGTCATTCAAGGCAAAGATGGAGTTGTTCGAGGCGCAAGGCTAAGAACAGGAAAGACAAAGATAGAACGGGCAGTGCAGTTGTTATATCCTCTAGAGATAGATTGCGATTTACCGGAAAAGGAGACAAAGAAGGCCGAGAATTTGAACCCACAAGCCAAAGAGTTTAGACCACAACGACGAGCTGCACAAATTGCCAAGAGTTCAGTAAAAGAAACATTCGCATATGAAGACAAGGAATTAGAAGATGATTAACATTGACGTTTGGTACCTATTCGGTCCAAACGGGGGGAGTGTGTGTAAAATAAAAACTGCTTATAATTAACCGCGGGGAAGGAGCGAGCGCGTGGGGGTGAGGAGCTTCAGAGACATGACTTTTACTATTCAAAAAAGCGAGTGTGCGACGAGAGTATATAACCAGTTCGTTATTGTTTTGTTACCTTGAAAGAAATATATAACTTCTATTTCGAGTTATTTGTGAGTTTATCGCCTTACAACATTCTAAGTTCGCGATACTTATGACCTTATGATACTATGATCTTGTGCTCTATTGAACATCGCGTTTGTTTCTGAGGAGTTCCAAGGTTTAGATCTAAAACTTTGGATTGTATTTGTTGAGGGTGTCGCATAGTCGTATTGTTTTCGGCCTATACGACTTTATGGAGACATTTGTGAACAAGTCGAATTGGGCTGTTAATACCGATGCCTGCCAAAAGTACTTGGAACACCCAGCTACTTGCATTGCATTTTGTATCTTTCATTCCTTTCCCAAAAAACTACTTCCGCCCCCTTCTCCCTAGAACAATGTTGACAAATTAGACAAATATCATAAAAGAAGCGCAAAAGAAAAAGCTTCCTAAAATCCTAATCCGTTTAATAGTAAACCAACATTGTTCTGTAGAGGAGAGGGGGATGATTGATTTTGACTTCGGAAAATGACGTCAGTGTTCCAAGACTTTTGGCAGGCATTGCAGGCGTCATTTTCTAATACAACTTGTACAGCGGATACGACTGCATGAGACATTCGTGCAACATCCGAATCAGACCCATGTTGCCATTTACGTCATTGTCAAATGAGATTATATTTTATCGATACGTCTGATGTTTTCATAGACCGAATGCCCATCGTTAGTAACCGATAAAGCTATATAAAAATATGTGCATCTCAACTTTTTATTTATCTCCTAGGCCTAAATACTGCTTGTGTTGACAATGATCAAAGATGCAGTGGTTGGGCTAAATCAGGTGAATGCAGTTCAAACCCTGGTTACATGCTGAGCAATTGTCGAAAGAGTTGTGATAAATGTGAGGGTGAGTACCCCCTGTTTTTAAACCAGAAATCGCGAAACCTGCTTACGTCTATATAAGCAGAACATTGATGCTTGCAAATAGGAAAGAGGTCGAGCTTTACTGTGAGTAGTCAAAGTTTTGTCCCGAAACAATTTTGAGGCTCGTGTTCTTAAAGAATTTTTCTTATCAAAAGAGCAGAGTGTAACTGTAATTTGGTCAAGGTACCAAAACACAGAAACCTGGCCAATGCAACAGCAATATATTGGCACGTCTTTCACCGACCATACCTCAATCAATTTTGAACCAACTCAACTGGCCTTGCATTTATTGGTATTGGGTAGTGTTCTTTCGAGTTACGGTGTTTAATAATGATCAAAATTTTTGATATGTTCCAGAGAAGTGCAAAGATAAAGATACTGATTGCGAAGACTGGGCCAAGCAAGGGTTTTGTTCTAAATCGAGCCAGTGGTACTCGTTCATGAAAGACAACTGCCAAGATACCTGCAAGATATGTGCATCCAAAGGTATTTGCAATGATCAGTTTTTGCAATGATCAGTTTTTGCAATGATCAGTTTTTGCAATGATCAGTTTTTGCAATGGTAACACATCATAAATCATGATCATGATTATTATCAAACTTCATCACAACTATCAATGATAATAGCAATAAGAAAAGTCATCATAATCATCATAGTCGCTATCTTCATCACTAATCATAATCATCACTATTGCCAAATGGTGCAGTATGGCCCGACTGGTACCACCTGGCAGGGTTCCCTAGCTCAGGGCTACGAGCGATGGCCAACGGCTAACACGGCGGGAGACCGGCAAGGAGGGCGAATGAGCTACGACTCCAGGGGTCAACGGCTTCGGGCGGAAGAACTCCTGGACAGAGGTATGGTTTCCCTTTGAAAACACTGTAGGGGTGGTTCTGGGGGCCCATCTCTACTATTAGCCCCTTAGTTTTATCCATGACTATGAGAACAAACCAAAACTCAGATTTTGGGATAGTTGGAGGGTTATGGTAGCCAACCTTCTGATAGAAGATGGTACCTGATGATGATGATTGCCGAATAAAATCAGGCACCGCGCAGCCCTCCCGCCCCCCCCCTCCTCCCCACCTCACTTTTTGTTGTAAGACTAACCTCGTGTGATTGTGTAATTATAGCCTCGATTACGATTGTATATAAACTTTAACCACTAACCTCCAATTCAGTCAATTATTTACTCATATCACGTGTCGTTGTCTTCATGTCATGAGTTACTCTGAAGTAGCGGACTTTCGTCTTTGTTACATCTTTTGCAATAATAGGTTAGAAAACTCTTGGAAATTAAGGAAAGTTTACTCTAACGGATCCTAAGAAATAGCAGTTCTTCCTGACTGGAAGCCATTTTTTGTTCACTATTTAGTGTCTTAGTTTGTTAAATGTATTTTTTTAGTAATTGATATCTTCTCTGAGTTGGACTGTTTATAAACAATAAATGGAAAGAAGCATTTTCTATCAAGGGCGCTTTCCGGTGTCTTAGAGGCCTCAATAAGTAGAAAGAAGCATGTATTTTCTAAAAAGGCCGCTTTCTGGCGTTCTAAAGGCTTCAACAAATTCCATTTACGCCCTTTTTTAGCTCCCCCCTCCCACTTTGGAATGGTGCACGATGCCTGAATACTACACCAACGCCACCTTCATTTCTAAATCATAACGTCTATAATAATGAATAAATAATAAATGAAAATAAATAATCTTCTTTGCGTGATTTTTTTATTAGCAAAGTATCTATCTAGTTTGCCGAATTCTTTTCACAGCTGAGGAAGTCAAGCCTTGCAAGGACATTGAGAAAGATTGTGTTAACTGGAAAAGGGCCGGATATTGCGCCAAATCGCAATCATTTTTTAGTTTTATGCAGAAGAACTGCATGAAGACTTGTGGTTTTTGTAACAAGGTGGAGAAAGAAAAGACGAAAGGTGAAATTTTGTTGAACAACGGTGCATATTTGAGACTTGAAGTCTTGCAAATAAGAATAGCTCTTATATTAGGGGCTGAGTCAAAATAAGCAAATCGGTAAGCGTTTCAATAGTATGACGCTCGCTGATTGGCCAATTTTTGATTGACATGGAACAACATCTGTCAATCAAGACAGACCAATCAGTAAGCGTTTCAATAGTATCACGCCCGCTGATTGGCCAATTTTTGATTGACATGGAACAACATCTGTCAATCAAGACAGACCAATCAGTAAGCGTTTCAATAGTATCACGCCCGCTGATTGGCCAATTTTTGATTGACATGGAACAACATCTGTCAATCAAAATAGACCAATCAGTAAGCGTTTGAATAGTATCACGCTCGCTGATTGGCCAATTTTTGATTGACAAGAATAACATCTGTCAATTAAAATAGACCAATCAGTAAGTGTTTGAATAGTATCACGCCCGCTGATTGGCCAATTTTTGATTGACAAGAATAACATCTGTCAATTAAAATAGACCAATCAGTAAGTGTTTGAATAGTATCACGCTCGCTGATTGGCCAATTTTTGATTGACAAGAATAACATCTGTCAATTAAAATAGACCAATCAGTAAGTGTTTGAATAGTATCACGCTCGCTGATTGGCCAATTTTTGATTGACAGGAATAACATCTGCCAATCAAAATAGACCAATCAGTAAGCGTTTGAATAGTATCATGCTCGCTGATTGGCCAATTTTTGATTGACAGGAATAACATCTGCCAATCAAAATAGACCAATCAGTAAGCGTTTGAATAGTATCACGCCCGCTGATTGGCCAATTATTGATTGACAGGAATAACATCTGCCAATCAAAATAGACCAATCAGTAAGCGTTTGAATACTATCACGCTCGCTGATTGGCCAATTTTTGATTGACAGGAATAACATCTGTCAATCAAAATAGACCAATCAGTAAGCGTTTGAATAGTATCATGCTCGCTGATTGGCCATTTTTTGATTGACAGGAATAACATCTGCCAATCAAAATAGACCAATCAGTAAGCGTTTGAATACTATCACGCTCGCTGATTGGCCAATTTTTGATTGACAGGAATAACATCTGCCAATCAAAATAGACCAATCAGTAAGCGTTTGAATAGTATCACGCCCGCTGATTGGCCAATTATTGATTGACAGGAATAACACCTGTCAATCAAAATAGACCAATCAGTAAGCGTTTGAATAGTATCATGCTCGCTGATTGGCCATTTTTTGATTGACAGGAATAACATCTGCCAATCAAAATAGACCAATCAGTAAGCGTTTGAATACTATCACGCTCGCTGATTGGCCATTTTTTGATTGACAGGAATAACATCTGCCAATCAAAATAGACCAATCAGTAAGCGTTTGAATACTATCACGCTCGCTGATTGGCCAATTTTTGATTGACAGGAATAACATCTGTCAATCAAAATAGACCAATCAGTAAGCGTTTGAATAGTATCATGCTCGCTGATTGGCCAATTTTTGATTGACAGGAATAACATCTGCCAATCAAAATAGACCAATCAGTAAGCGTTTGAATAGTATCATGCTCGCTGATTGGCCAATTTTTGATTGACAGGAATAACATCTGCCAATCAAAATAGACCAATCAGTAAGCGTTTGAATAGTATCACGCTCGCTGATTGGCCAATTTTTGATTGACAGGAATAACACCTGTCAATCAAAATAGACCAATCAGTAAGCGTTTGAATAGTATCATGCTCGCTGATTGGCCATTTTTTGATTGACAGGAATAACATCTGCCAATCAAAATAGACCAATCAGTAAGCGTTTGAATACTATCACGCTCGCTGATTGGCCAATTTTTGATTGACAGGAATAACATCTGCCAATCAAAATAGACCAATCAGTAAGCGTTTCAATAGTTTCATGCTCGCTGATTGGCCAATTGTTGATTGGCAGATGGCTTAGGCCTCTATAGTTTCTATGTTTTCTATAGATTGTCTTTAAGTGGGTTTTCTAACATTCGGAGGATGTATAAACAAGTTGTTTAGAGATAGCTCGATTGTTAAAACATTGTGGAAGATATGGTCACAAGAGAACGTCAGTTGCGGAACCATGTTTTGTCGCCTTAAAGCCACGAAGTTTATGAAGCCATGAAAACATCACACATCCAATTATTATCTATTGTCTGACGAAAAATTATCAACTTGAGAGAACAACACAAAAGATGCAAAAGCAATCACGTGCCAATTTCGAGAATGGATTCTCATTGGTTATCTATTTCTAGCCCACCTTGGCTTAAGCAACTCTTATGTACGACGTTTGTTTTTAAAGGGTACCCCATTATAAACAAGTCAATTTTTATTTTGGATTTCTTCAGCAAAGATTCTCTTTAAATCAATTATCAAAATACAGAAATGGGTTCAGGCCTCTTTCGCCAACCAAGTGAGTGAGACAACCTCCATTTAAAAATTTACCAAAAAACCACCCAAACATTGCTGAAAATCCTTTTTTTTTTGTTTTGAGATGAAACGTTGCTCAAAATTATAATTTACAGTAGTTCAGTCTCAGCTTGCTCTTAGTTTGTTCTGAACTCTTGTCCAATTTGGAGACTCAGGTTCTTATAAAAAAGAGTATTAAAGGGTATTCTTTGTTGTCGAGTACACCAAATACACTGGCCCGTAGTTGTTTTATTACACTTTACAAAGTAATCATGACTCACATTCTCAAGCATTGAGACTCAAATATGCATCTGTTGTCCTCAAAACGCACCCGCACTTCACACGCACAACACACGCACAACACACGCAGCTCATACACACTTACAAGCACCAATTAGCTAAGTGCGCCAATCACCATTTATATCTGCACCGGCCATATATGCGCTGTCAGGTGACAAAAGTTAAACGCCTTGACTTGCACACGGATCTATAAAAAGACTGGATCGAGCTTCCTATTGTCTTGAAACACCAAAATTTGAAGCCTGCTCAATTTCAAAAGAAAGAGGGCCCAAAACAAAGTGGGAAGCCATACCTCAAAACCAATACTTTTATGATTTGGATACGCGAGAGCTGCATTGCTGTGTGTATGAGGGCTGGAAAGAAACAAGGCCAGAGCAGCTGAAAACATGGCTAGGAGTGGCAGTGATTGCCTCATCCTAGCATTGGCTGTTCTGGAGCTCTCGTTTCGGGTGGCGACACTCTGGTGACAATAGAAGCTCGATCCAATCTTTATTAAGTGGACTTCCACCCTAGGACAGGCACCGCGGAGCAGGGGGGCTTAGGGGGCTTAAGCCCCTCCAATTTTTGCAAAAAATGCCAAATATTAAGTATCACTACCAGAAAAGCCTCTTTTTATACGGTTTCAGCCCCCCCCCCCCCCACTTTTTTAGACCCCCCAACTTTTCTCGACGCTCCGCGGTGCCTGTAGAACACTGGGCTCGATAACGATTATGGCTTTTCTCAGTGTCCTTGAACATACTGCTTTCTATGAATACTGTACTGTACCTAAACAACATCCTTGTAATCTTCTTTTTCTTAAAATGATACTAGTGACCTACTTGTGAATTATGCTGTTGAACTGGGATAAATTTGAATTTGAAAAAATGTTTTCAAGTTATCATATAAAACTTTTGAAAATCTTTCAAAGCATGAGATGTCTTTAGAAGTATTTGTTACACAGACTTCATTTGAGGTGGCAAAATTTCTAAAGGTAGAAGTTTTTTTTAGAAACGGTTGCATCGACTTGCAAGGATCTTTACGACACGAAAGAATGCGCATTATGGGCAAAATCCGGTGAATGCAGCAAAAATCCAAAATGGATGCATGTTAACTGTCAAAAGAGTTGTGGGAAGTGCAAAGGTATATTATCAACCAGCTTTAGGTGTATTTGAATTCGCGCATCACTTTCATTTGCATGCATGTTAAGGGTAAGAGCACCTGCAAGAAACGTTTAACATTTTGCGCGCCGTTCATACTGCGTGCGGTACATTTTGCACGCAATTATTGAATTCGTGCGCCTACGATTTGCGCAAATAACACTGCTGCATGAATTCAAATACACCCAAACCGAAGTCTGATTTCCAGTTGATTTGCTATTGTCGCACGATTGAGGGAATTCATTTTTGTCCGTGCGTATACCTTAACAACTTTTCTCGCTGCAAATGCGCGGCCGAAACGTACAAACGTACAAGCGCTCCGCAGTTGCACTATGGAGCAACTGGCCGCATTTTTGGATTTGCTGATTCGTCAATTCGCTTTTCACCGATTCACTAAATTCGCGCGAACTGGGCGACTTAAGTGGAAACAGGTCGCGAGGTGTGTTGCATTACACAATGTATAATTTCAACTAAGTTGGATTGTTTTTCGTAAGAGAACTTAATAGTTATTGAATTGCATTGAATTTAAGTGAATTGCAAGACTATCATTTGCATTTTGCTGTTGTTGTTGTTGGCCTTTGGAAACGCGTGCAATTTCTACAGCAGATACCCAAAAAGGCTATACCTTTCTAGCAAAAATATTTTGAGAATCCAACATTTTTACAAAATTTACTTAAATAGACATTTCATGAGGGCATTATACATAAAACTATCAACAGCTTGAATCCAACATTAATGGACGATGTTTTGTTACTGGAAGCGGATTTAAAATATGAATTTCCGGCCAACTGCTAAATTTTTTCCCCAGTGCAATAACAACAGCATATGGCCCAAGGACCATTAGAATTATTGGCCAAAAATAAGGCAAAGCTGCCTACTGAGATGAAAGACAGGGCCTAAGCCACGAATTTGGCCAAAGTAGGGGGCCAAGGCTTATCCCCTTTTACTGCTGCTTCAAAACCACTTGCTTCGCAAAAAAGGGGAAGGGCCCCTCCGCCCCCCCCCTGGTGGCGTAGGCCCTGAAAGAGTCCCAATCAATACATATTTTTAAAAGAAACAGAATCTTAAGCATTTTCGATTGCAGCTGATCTGTGTGTACAAAAGGCTTTTGATAAATTATTACTTTCGTACTCATTGTAAACAGTGGGTTAAATACGCTTGGTGTTAGATCTCGTTGCCAACTGTAAATAAATTATTTATTTATTCATTATTTATCATGTATACTTATTTGCTATATATTTAAACGTACAAACCTTTTATAGACATGACTTGGTTTTTTTAAATGCAGAAGAAAGCGGATGAAATTCAGACACTGTTGGCATGAACCCTCGCTCCAAGGAGCATGAGCCCACGAAGTTAACTGCCATCAGTAGTTTCACTTAGTAAGGCCAGCTTAGTACCACAAGCTCAATCGCAATCTCGCCTTGCCTATGTTTATTCATATCTTTCCAGGTACTAAAACTGGGGGAATTAGTTCTCTTAAAACTGATAACCTTATCAACGGCCCTTATTGTGGCTTGAGGCTGAAGGCTCGTGTGGTAGGAGGTCAGGATGCCGCTGTCGGCGATTGGCCCTGGCAAGTTGGTCTCGTTTTCAAAAGGGCGCCTGGACGAGTTTTCTGTGGTGGAAGTTTGATTAACAAACAGTGGGTTGTAACCGCTGCCCATTGCTTTGGAAGGCCCGGGAAGATGACAAAACAACCTGATGAATACCAAGTGAGGCTGGCGGAACATGACCTTGATTTGTCATCAGGTATATGTACAGCACTTATTCAATTATCTGACCTACCGTTTATCCGGACTTTGATTATCCGGTCCATAAAAAAGTGAGTCGGTATTTCGTTATATGTCGAGAGCGTTCTCTTGCTTTCCTTATGAAATATTATACAGTATACTCTACTCAAGGGACTGAGAAAAGTGTACTACTTAGCGGGCGTCCTACTTACCCGAATGCTTGAAAAGGGTAAGCAAGTTCAAGGGACCGGGATAATCTGTAATTCTTAGCGGACGACCTACTTATCCGAATGCTTGAAAAGGGTAAGCAAGTTCAAAGGACCGGGAAAATCTGTACTACTTAGCGGGTGTCCTACTTACCGGAATGCTTTAAAAGGGTAAGCAAGCTCAAGGGACCGGGATAATCTGTACTTCTTAGCGGGCGTCCTACTTATCTGAATGCTTGAAAAGGGTAAGCAAGTTCAAGGGACCGGGAAAATCTGTACTACTTAGCGGGTGTCCTACTTACCGGAATGCTTCGAAAGGGTAAGCAAGTTCAAGGGACCGGGAAAATCTGTACTTCTTAGCGGGCGTCCTACTTATCCGAATGCTTGAAAAGGGTAAGCAAGTTCAAGGGACCGGGAAAATCTGTACTACTTAGCGGGCGTCCTACTTATCCGAATGCTTGAAAAGGGTAAGCAAGTTCAAGGGACCGGGAAAATCTGTACTTCTTAGCGGGCGTCCTACTTATCCGAATGCTTGGAAAGGGTAAGCAAGTTCAAGGGACCGGGAAAATCTGTACTACATAACAGGCGTCCTACTTATACGAATGCTTGAAAAGGGTAAGCAAGTTCAAGGGACCGGGAAAATTTATCCGGTCCCGGAAAATTTATCCGGGAAAATTTATAAGGATATTTTTAATGGGATTTATCCGCACGTACGTCCGGAACAAAGGCCGAGTCATGTGACCGAGTCAATAGACCCGCAAATAACAAAAACTGGTAGAAGTATAAGCGGGAACACATCACAAACTGCTCGTGCTTTTCACTGACACTCTACAGAGTATAAATGTGAGATGATGAACAAAGGCGAGAAGACAAATTTTATAACAATCAAAAGTAAGGTGGAGGAGGAGCGGAAGATCTCCTTTCCCTTGGCTCAGGGGCGGACCCATAGCAATTTTGAAGGAGGGGCAGTTGGTAGTGGGGGCGCTGAAATGTTTTAGAAATTGGTGACGAGTGTACGCTCTATACAACATTTTTAGGCCCTAACTACTGACAGAAGGCCCCCTATTCACTTTTTAAGGAAGTTTTCTCAATCGCTGTTTTTATACTTTGAGGTAATCCTTGAACCTATTTTTTCACTTAATTCACATTCTTCGAAAGGGAAGCACAATATCCAAAAAAAGGGGCGCCAGACTTGCTTTAACTCGGCGAGGGAGTGGCAACTGCCCCTAATTACCCCCTCCCTCTAATTGGGATGCCTAAAAACTCTATCTTCCTGGTTTTCATAATCTCGCTCTGTTCAAACCCTCTTTGTAACGATGGCAATAATTTTCTTTGTAGGTAGGGAAGTTGTCATGGGCGTCACTAAGATCATAAGACATGAAAACTACAAAGCCGGTTCCTATGACAACGATATCGCGTTGGTGAAATTGGAGAAGCCAGTCGAATACAACCAGCTTATAAAACCAGTTTGCTTGCCAGAGCAAGGCGAAGACGAAAAGGCCGATGAAAGCTGTTATGTCACTGGGTGGGGACGAATCACAGAAGGTGGAAAAACTGCTAAAGTATTGCAGGAGGCCAGGGTAATATGTTACGTTTATTTATTTTTATCTCCCTGCTCTTTTCAACGTACTTCTTATATACAACCCTTGTTTAGAGCTCAGCTTATTTGTCCATATTGAATTCAATTCTGTCCTGTGCCGTGTGTCGTGTGTCATGTGTTAAGTGTTCGGTGTCCTGTGTCCTGTGTTCTGTGTCCTGTCCCATTCAATTAAGTAGCAGGTGGTGTTTCGCAAACCAATGGTCCTATACCCCCCTCCCCCTAAAATTTCTGCCACTGTAGTAATGAAGCAAACTTGAATTAGCGATCAACAGAAATCACAAACTGTACTTGAAACAATTACACAGTGTAGTAAGCAAGGTCACCGGAAGCACGGGGTCAGCGGGGGCAGCGGGAGCAGTGGGGGCAGCGGGGGCAGCGGGGGCGGCTTGAGTCCCAAGGGAAAATTGAGATGGGGCCCCTTTTAACGGACTCTAGTAGAGCATGTCAAACACTAATGCAATACGCAACACTGATCCAAGTTAACTAGTAGAAGCTTCAATTGAAGTAATCTAAAAGCTTTTAAAAATGAAGTGGACTTTAGCAAAGTCATCAGAATTTATAAGAAAGAAGTTGCCATACCAATAAAGAAGGTAACAAAGATGGAAACCCTTGATCAATCATGACTTCAATTTAATGCTATAAAGAATGCTTGCCAGAGCTCACAAGTCATTGCCATTGTACAATTCATTTGCAATTTTATTCGCAACTGCAGAATGTACTTTTAGCACAATGCAGCGTGAGACGACACGACAGCCAACAGCCCACGGGGTGGGGTGGTGTTGGGTTAACTAAGCCTAATTTTGAACGGGGACATGTTATTTTGATCAAAAAGTTCGGACCCGTTATTCTGCACGTGTCTGAAAAATGTGACCCATAATTCCGCAAACATGATTCAAACTATGCCCATAATTCCGCAAAGCAAATAACATTTTAAAGCACAACAAAATCATCAAACAAACTTTGCATATCCTCAGCTAAAAACCTCAATATTGCACATACTCCATACTTTCATTTCTAACTGGACATTCATTTTTTAACGCTCAATCTCCCTCCTAATAATTTTGCCATATTTTTCGAAAATGGTACCCATTGTTCTGCACATATTACAAGAACTGATACCGATAATTCTGCAGTTTTCAGAAAAAGGTACCCTTAAAGCATTGCACGTCTCCCTACCTTCAAACATGTTAAGGTGCCCCCCCCCCCTCCAACCCAGTAAAAGCCTAAACAACAGAATGGAGTGTTTTAGACTGGCCTTCTAGATTAAACATTTTATCAGTACCAAAGTTATATCATTTTTTGTTATAATTCTAATAGTAGTCATTAAAAATGTGCCCTTTTTGAGTAGCTGCCCCCGCCGCCTCAAAATGCTTCCGGCGCCCTACCCTGGGTACCAGACTCACGTGAGTGTGGTACCCAGGGTACCGGCGCCCCTGGTAGTCAAGTCTTTATGTATCCTGCTTGAAACCTTTACACTGTCTTCCACACACTCCAATAGAGTACCGAAGTGTGACGTCATAAAAAATCTTTTTTAGAATTTCTTAAATTTGACCACATTATCTAAAAGAACAGCATAAAATACCTCGCAATATGCAAAATCACTTAGTTATGCTCAAAATTGGGCGAGATATGGCCAACGGAAGGTTTGCTAACGGATTACTGTTATTCTGGCCTGGTTCATAAAGTTATGAACGGTGACCAAATTACAGAGGTTTGATGGGGCAAGAGCCTGTGCTCATCTGGTCATATCTCAACCAATTCGTGATACCTTATACTGAATTTGTGAATTTAGAGGTTTTTCTCGATGCCATTTCAGGTTCTTGGATCAAAATTAAAAAATTCTGAAAATAGATATTTATGACGTCATCATTTCTGTACTCTATTTAGAACATTTGCCTGTCTTTCTATTAAAGATACTGACCCCCTAGAAGGATAGTCACTGCCTTATTATACAGGGGTTTATAGCAAAATTTATGGTTTGAGTTTTTAAACATCTTTAGGAACCGCAAAAATTAAAGAAAGCAACAAAATATGTTTGCGACTTCGCAAACTAAACACTCGATATTGATATTGTGGGTTCCATAAAACGTGAATTTAATATTTTGGATCGGCAAAATATTGCCCACATCGTTCCCCGTATTGAGGAGCCTCCTCGTAGCTTGAGCCTCAGAGAGTCAGGGGTCCAGAACACAGGTTACCCCATCCGAAAAGAACTGCATACAACGATGAGATAAAACGAAAAGGAGAATCCTGTTCGGATAATCCGCTAAACCTCGAATCATACACGTTGATGAATTCTCTGCCTGCATAAGTCAGTGTTTTTTGACTGTCCTATAACGTAATTTTAGACATGCCTTATTTTAGAAGCTCTCTTGGAATAACTTAGAACCAATTGACAGGTCGCCTAGGGTCAGGAAACGCTCTCCTAAATATAGTAAAACATGATACTTCTCCGGATTGTCCATGTCCGCCCACTTTTCCTTATCTCCCATGAAACAGAGGGATTATTTGATAGCAAATTTCTGACGAACTAGACAACAAAATATGATCATTTTTTGTGGATCTACTGGTCTTCAGCTGAGGTTTCCCTTTGAGAACACAGGCCTAAGATTTCTACTCGATAACAGGCCTAAAATTTCTCTTTGAAAGAACAACAACTGGTCAAAATTATTTCGTTTACAGAGTAGTTGAGGCCTAAATAAGGATCTACTGCTTTTCAACCATTGTGATAACTATAAACCTCGTTTTTCATTTTGCACGTCTTTGGTCATATTACGCCGAACCCCGTATACTAGTTGCAGATATAAAACTTCTACACTTCGTGTCTTGTAGTGGTGTTTGTAATATAGTGAATATTCAACACAGCTCTCGTCTATAATAGATTCCAATCAAAGACAAGAAAACCTGCAAAGACACACTGGGAATCGTTGGTTCCTACACTGACAACATGATTTGCGCTGGTTACAAGGACGGCGGGATTGACGCCTGTCAGGTGAGGGTACAGATTGCATTGTTACTGTGTTAGCAACAGGGGGGGTCATATATTAGGGGGCAAGCCTAAATATTTGGGGGCGAGCCTAAATATTAGGGGGGCAAGCCTAAGTTAATTATTTTAACAAGAATGCGACACATTTTCCTATTGTTTTAGAACAAAAGACCACTGTCCTCAAAAGTATTGGGGAACAATGTTCTTTTGGAAGTCTTCCCGCCCTCCTCGCCCCTCCCCCCCCCCCAGTTGTCCGCCACTGGTTAGCAACGGCCCTACGTAGAACTCTGTTTGGTTTTGTTTTGTGTGGATGACCTGGGAAGTCACTCAAACTTTTTATATACCGGGAGATTCATCTGTGATCCTCCCCTAGCTGTGGATGTCGCCGCAATTGTGTGGTTACGTCCAACGTCCTAGTTGTATTGTTTGTGCGCAAATCTTTTATACAGCTAAATTCCCTATTCATTCTTTCAATCACCAATGTAATTCGTTTAAATCTTCCTTCGGTTTGTTGATCGCAAAAGAATTTGCAGCAAACTTTGGTGATCAAACTTGATTGGTTTTTGAAAGAGCACGTGAAGAATTTCAACCACATTTCTATTGGTCGATAACGATCGATTGTAATCGTACTGATTATATTTGATTACATGTGATGGCATATGATTGCCTCCAGGTCGAATTGTACTAGATATATTGTCTTATTGATTCAATTTGATTGCATATATCAACAATCGAAAGTGTTAACAAGTCATAACATGTGATTTAACTGATTGCCTTGAGCTCAAATTTTTACCGTCTTTTATATTGATTCCATCTGATTACTAACGATTCCTTTCGTTTGAAGATGGCACGAAATAGGGTAAGCACAAACAGCACCTTATGTCCGACACTCTTCTGAGTATAAAAGTCGGATAATAGGCGAAAGAAAGCAGAAAATTTATATCAATGTGTTGATTGAACACAACGTGAAAGGAAGAGAAACACTTTTAATTTGAAAGACAAAAATTTCCTTTTTTAATAGTTCCTTTTTCAATAGTTCTTTTTTTGTAAATAGTTCTTTTTTTGCTGAAAGGTGTCTCGTGTAAATAAATATTGATTGATTGATTGAACCAATCAAACGGTATTTCGTGCCATCTTCAAATTTGTGGCACAAAAACTTATTTTATTCCTTTCATCGACGTTATAGGGAGACAGTGGAGGCCCTTTTGTATGTAGCAAAGGGGGAAGATTCAATCTAGTGGGCGTGGTCAGCTGGGGGCGTGGCTGTGCAAGGAAAAATCTGTATGGTGTGTACGCCAAAGTGAGCAGCTATACAGACTGGATCAAAAGCAAGATTGCATCGTCGTAGGCCACATTATAACGCGTCTTTAGTTTGATGACTTTTATAAGAATGATACAGTAATTAAAGATTCTTAATATATAACGTTGTAGACATTGTGATTTTGAATAACACAATGAAAGTTTTAAATGCAATGGTATTGTCATATTTCTCAAAGCTTTCTTGAGGTAAGTCGATGGACTGTGACAAGTTGATGAGGTACTCTACACCACCGAGGCCATTGTATCGGGAGATACGGGTTGAGAAATGGTGGAGCTGCGGAGAATATGAGGGGGAGGGCGGAGGAGAAGAGAAAGGAAAAGGTCGCCGCCATAATCCTTTTCTTTCTCCCTCGCAGCTCTTTCACTTGTCTTCTTCTTTCGCAGTTCTTTATCTTTTTTTTCTCCCCATCTCCCTCCCCATTAGCCTCTGTGGAGGAGAATGTTGATGAAGCATATCGATGTCACGCGATGTCCCCTCCACGACACCTGCGGGTAGGTTATCGATGCTTTGGGCGTAAGATCTTAAATGCCCCACGAGGGGTTTCAACGCACATCCAACGCACAAGAGGGGTTTCAATTTAAATAGACCAGGCGTATAATACGACAAGGGTAACACCCCACTGAACTTTTTGCCACCGTGATATTTAGCTACACTTACCCTCTGGTAATGAGAAATGGTAATGATAAAGGTAATGAGTTATGGTAAACGGCGAATACCTGCTGCGTTTACCAAATATGGGCATTCTCCCAAAACGGGGTTACGGTCAATTTTGGATCAACGTGCACTGCATTCTTTACTGTATCTACCCTTATTTAACTTTGAAATAACATGATTCTATTACAGTCAAGAAATATTTCGATGCAGTCTGATAGCAGATTATATAAAATCTTAAATTGACAACTTAAAAGAAGGGGGTCAAATCTTTAATCAGCTCCTTTTCGGTAGAATTTTCTTTGTCACTCATTTAGGGCAGCTTCTATGGCACCAAACGTGGCTTAAAGGCAACCTGTCACGACTTTGATTGGTTATAAGAACAAAGGGAATTTTATTGTTTCCAATCCCCCTTTAATTTATCGCATTGTAAAAAATATGGCGGAGCGCTGGAATCGTGTTTAGGCTATTGTTCCAGCTATTGTTCTCGTTAACCAATCCACAACGAGACAGATTGCCTTTCAGTTCAAACCCCTTAGTTTTATCAGAAAGCACGAAAATTAACTCGGTTTGATTAAACTCAGAACATGGTTTGCTGCAAAAAAAAATAAATAAAAATTTACAGTTTATAAAAGAAAAAACAGATAGTCAATATGAAATAAAATGTAGGTTAGGCCTAGTAAGAAATACACGAACAAATTAAAGTAGTAGAATAAACTGAACAAAACGAATATCTTATGAAAAACGAAAGCTAATATAATTAAGAATAATAAATTACTTACAATCTATTTGCTTCCATAACTCTATTTGCCTGACCAACTAACTGTATACTTTCTGCAACTTACAAGTCTTCCGCTTTAGAAAAATGCCCTCTGCGTCCTTTACTTCAAACTCTTCGTGACTTCACGTTCAATGACATACCGGAATACAACCACAGAAGAGAGAGACAACGAGACTCTTTTATATGATACAACGTCCAAAAACGTGTGCACGGCATATATAGTTACAAGAATATGTAACTATGGAGAATGGATACAAGAATATTTACAAACAATGCAATAAAAAAAACAACAAATTGTTAGAGGTGAAAGTTAATCAGCACGAGCATAAATTAAAATGAAACAAAGAGAGTCTTGCAGAAGTTAAAATTTTGCTGTCCCTCTGTCACAACTTTGCACGCTTCACAGTCTTTCCGTGATACCTTCGCGTAGATTTTTACGACTTCTTTATTTTTACCTACTTCAAAGCATGTGACATGTTGGCCAAAGAATTTATTGGAACATGGGTCCTGTTAGTTGAAGTTATTTTGTCTATTCTCATGTTGCCTACATCTACAATCCTTGACAAAAGTCCTTGGAACACCCTGCGACTCATGAAAGATTTTGAAGAATAAAGGTTTCCGGCTGTAAGATACAGAAATATCCCCCCTCCCCCCAAAAACAATGTTGGCTGAAAAGCCTATTACTTACCCTAGCTGATAAACTGACATTGGACGAATTTCAAGCTTTAAAACTGTTGTTATTCAACATTGTTTCAAGGGGGAGAGGGGGATGCTACTGAAGTTATGCGAAATTTTAGCTTGGTGTACCAAGACTTTTGGCAAGGATTGTAGTTTTACCTCATATCATATCTCGGTCCTCCTATCGTTGATGTTGTCAACTTTAACTTTTCGAGCAATTATGGCATTTCTGTTGCTAAGTAAGCTTGCTTGATAATGATTGGTCAGGTATATGAGGCATGCTCTGCTTGGAAACAAGTTTCGAAGACAGCGGGCCATAGAGGACGTGAGCCAAAAGCTGATAAAGGAAAAATTTTGATGTCTTAATGGTTTTAAGTATTTTAAAGACACGTAAAATGGGCATAGAATGCTGTATTCTTAAATCTTTACAACGTTTAAATATTTCCGCAGTGGTTAGCAAATGGTTAGCAGATCTAGAAATCACCCCTGTTCAAAAAATGACTTTTTATTCCAACAGTTTTACAGTTTACAGTTTAACGCTTCAAGCAAAACAATTAAAATGGCAAACAATTTGCACCTCTTTATTCTAAAACTATCTTAAGTTACTTGTCGAGGGATCAATAGGTAGACCTTTCACTGAAAAGTCACGAAATTTCGAAACCCTTGCAATACTTTTAAAAGTTGAATTTAATTTTTTGCTTATTCACTTTGTTACAACACTTTATCATTAGGCTAACTTTTGAAATCGAGAAACATGCGGGTAGTTCTGCTTCCAAAGTCTTCAGCATTTCTATCCCCTAAATTTAAAATTGCAACGGACTGGAAGAGATGGGCGTGAAGAAGTGTTCGAAATCTGAATTCTTATATCACAGGGACAAGCATAACCCAAAAATTTACCTTCAAACGTGGTATATAAATCATGATTCAAAAAATTGGCAAAGCAGGATTCCAACGCTCACAGAAACACAGTAAGTACATAGTTCTAATTTGGTTTTGAGTAGCTTTTGTTCCCTCAATGTAAATATATTACAATTCCGTTTGGGCGCCCAGCACATGTTTAGAACTGATCCGTTCACGCCCCACAATACTTAGTTACCTGTGATTCAGCAGAGATGCTCAGGACATGGTACAGTCGCAAAAAAAGTCATTTTGTATCAGTTAAAATCTTTTCCGGCTACGTGGAGCATTTCTACATGAACAGTTGAAAGCTATTTGAGAGTTTTTGTCTTGAAAAAGGAAATTCTCTCATTTTTGCGTTGATCTAAGCTCTAGTAAAGACTGCATGCGTTGTTCGTCAGAGTTTTTTAAAAATAAGCTGAGTTTAATGTGATATTCAGATTTAAAACAACTGAAATATGCAAAATTATGGTTTTATGGGGTAACAGCTACTATTGACATGTATTTTGTTAATTTTAAACCCCTTGGATGTGAAGGTTTCCCGTGGCTAGGTTTACAGATTACAACGCTGTATTTTCTTAACAACGCAAAATCGAGGTCATGTTCCACGGTAGATTTGTGGGAAATTTATCTGTGTAGGGCTGTAGTTAAAACAATTTGAAATTTATTGTAGCAGATTTTACAGGTCATTTTTTTAATGGAGGGTGGTAAAAATGCCCAATTTTCGGCTTTGGCCTAAGTTTGTTTACACTTTCAGGGGCTGTGATTGGCTCAGCAGCGAGAGGGGTCACGTGATTTAGCACAAGCTCTCAGCCAATCAAGATTTGAGCTCAATGCTGAGTGAGACAGCCTTAATTTGCTGACAAATTTGAATATTCACCGAAAAAGCACCCACACATCGCTAAAATCCTCGATTTTGAGAAAAAACTTTGTTCAAAATTGCATTTCGCAGAAGCTCAGCCTCAATTTGTTATTAACTTTTGACCAGTTTTGAGGCTCGCGTTCTTATAAAAATGTTCTGATAAAAAAGAGTGTATTTCTGCATTTTGCTGCACGTTTTGCAGTCACGCAATTGACCCAGCCTTGGGCGCTTCAATTTCGCCACAGTTTTTGTGGTCAAATTCAACGTCATAGCACAGAACAAGAATAAAAGTTATTCATATTCTGTGGTCAAAATTCGGCTGTTTGTTCGCAAAACTATGAACATTTAGCTAAATTCTCTGATCATTTTTTCTATCGACCACGTCATCCGTTTTAATCTTCCTAAAACCTGTAGATCGCAAAAACAGTCGCGAACTTTGTGTGATCAAACTTGTTTGGTTTTCAAAGAGCACGTGAAGAATTTGACCCACAATTCTATTGGTTTTATGCAAAATAAGATGATTGTTAACTGTTTCTGATTCTGTTAGTCATCGTCTAGCCAAAAGACCACATTTATTATTTACCATGATTTTGAGCTCGATGTAGCAAGGTCCTGTGTGCTCATACTGTAACAAGATCGCAGGATTTTGCAGCTAGATTGGAGAAAATTGTACTAAAAGAGTCCATAAATTGGTGAGTATATCAGGCTTAAACAGTTACTGTATGGCCTAACGAACAACTTATGTTCATTAAACTTCGATTTTACAGAGCAGTAAGTATCGAAACAGTAACTTTTTATGAAGGGACATTAGCAACAGACAAAATTTTAGCAAATACAAATTGCAATATCCTCCATTTCGCCGATATAAACAGTGTCTGCTAAAGAACAATAGAACAATAGACAATAAACCTATTGTTTAATAAACAATAAACCCATTGTTCTTTTTTGTTTGCTCTTCGGAGGTCTTAGGAGGCAAATATTTGAATTGATTTCACCGCTCTCGAAATATTGATCAGGCGTTAAATAATATGAGAGCGAAGCAAAAATTATTGCTGAAGTCTTGTCTATTTGCGATTAAAACCAAGGTAGCCGCCTTAAACAGATTATTTTTTATTAATCTTTGCATTGTGAGGGGCGATCGGGTTTTCAATTTCAGTATATTTCTTAAGGCTTCAAGTTTCAACTTCGACATATTCAAATTCCTGCAAATTTGAAACGAATATTTTGCCTAAGGGTTCTTGACTTTATCGCGTATCATAAATCGTTTCTTTAAATGATAGAAGAAACATTTTAAAAAGTAGATTGATTCAAATATTTAACAGCGTAAGGTTGAACAGAGAGGGATTTTTTCGGATGAAAACACAATTTTACTCCAACAACGATCGGCAACAAAACCAAATGCCAAACTTTTAAATCTTTTTATCAAAGAGTTCTAAGATTTTTGCCAAAACAGCCAGGAATTAGTTATTTAAAGTTAGCGATCGATCAACATAAAAGGAAGATAATATTTTAACTCTGAGTTTCTTCAATTTTAAATTTAGGGATTGCAAACGAAGAAAATACGGGGAAATGTTGAAACGAAAATTTACTCTACCTTACGAAAGACTAATTGCGACTCTATTGACAAGTTTCAGATTAATAATTAGAATTCACACTTTATTCAATTTCGATTTTTCGCTATTCTTGGAATATTCATAAATTGATTGATGAGATTTTTATCACTCAATAGCTTTTTTGTTAAAAATTCAATATCCTGGCTCCAATTTTGAATTCAAGTTTTGAACGCAAAAACCCGTACATTCAAAAACTTATGAAAAATTAAAAAGTTCATAAATCATTTATGATTTGTATATGTATATGAATAATGCATGAAAACGAGAAAAATAATGACCGAACCAAACCTCTGAATAGTAAAAGGACTTTAAATAAAGATAAGTATCAAATTGATTGTAAATTTGAATTTTTGTGATGACTGATTTTACTTTACTTTTTTGGTTATTTTTTTTAACTATACAATCGTAGTATTGATCTCCTTTGGCAGGTTTTCTGTTATGTTTTCTAATCTCTTATGTTTTCCTTTTCGGTGATTTCCACAATTTGATTAAACATAGACAAAACACACTTATAATAGTGGTTTGTAACACAAAACATGTTTTATAGAGGAAAAACCAAAATTAAAATCTTCCGGGCTTCCAATAATTTATTCTGCGTGGATTCATGTGTTGCGCCTCCGTAGCGTCAATGTCTGAAAAGGCCAGAGACTGACAACTCGACTCCAAAAAGTATTTATCTCCTTTAATTCTCGTTGTTAAGTTTAGCTATTAACAATTCAGCCATCATTGATGCCAAAAAAATGGATGATTAGAAATTGTCACGAACACTTCGAGACAAAAGCAGCGCTCAGGGAGACTTGTGGCTTATTGCCAAATTTGTATGTTGGAAAGTTTCGCAGAAAATTATTTTACCAAATTCTCCTTGGTTTCGCAATATATTGAGGTGGGTCATGGTGCCCGTCCCTACCGTAGGGTGCCCTTTGAGATGAAGAAGATATATTACAGCAATATAGGTCAAAAAGCATTAACAATGACAAGAGCAGCAATAATTTATTTTTTTTGTGATTGGTTATGGATACATACTCGGTCTTGACGTGTTTTCACGGGCAGACATAAACAAAGGTTTGCCCCCGCAGCCAATTCTCCGTGGAACAGGCATTATAACCACGCAGAAATTGCTAAAAATGGCCGCGGGTCCCTGTTTGACGCCCGGGGCGAAACAGGGAGTCGAGCATTATGTTAATGGGACGCCGGAACAAATTTTCTATAAAGCTTGTTATGAACGCCAATTTTGATTCTTTTAAACTGCGAATCCTTGTTTGCGTGGTTGTTTTCGTGGGGTTTCTGAACATTTCGTTGTTAAGTTGCCAAATGACGCCTTCACCCCTGGATTTGCTTGGGGCAGTGGCCCCTTGCCCCTCTCCAACTTGGGGGTATAGATTTTCCGCAAACCATAGGAGCGCTCCATCCCAATTTCCTTCGCTGCCTTGGTAATAATGTTCCTACTATTAAAAGGAAGAATTTCTTACGCTCAAGGGTCGCTAACAATGCAAGCAATAAAATATTGGTTTCCACTCAAGAAACTTCGATTAAGGTGCCAATAGCTTTTTATTGAACGGAGCATGGTGTTACATTAATAAAACAGAGAAACTTTTTCATATAGTTAATTAATAAACACGAGAATAACAATAGATTTAGACAATGGACAATAAAAATAATCTACGCAATAGAGCCGCTGTTATTGTTTTGATCTCCCAGGGGAATTGACGTCACAAGATAGGACACGTCGGAAGGCACGAAAATTCATCACGTGAACAAATTTATGTTATGATATGGCGGATCAAGTAATTTGTTATATCATGAATACAATTATGGATCTATGGAAAAGAATTTCGTTTTTGTAAGTTAACGCTTTATTTTAATAATGTTTGTATTCTCTGTTAGGTTGAGAAGTTAAGCAATTGCACTTGGTATTGGCTTGTTTGCAGAGGTTGTTTTGTTAAGCTCGGCGGGCTAAATTTAGGCCAACCTCAAGGAGCTCTTCTGCTCGACCTGTGAACTTCAGTTGATCTATGACTTTCGTCTGCCTTTTGGCACGATCGGAAGCCGCTGAAATGTTATTGATTTTATCATAATCAAACTTTGATAAAACGCAATTTCCTGCAAAAGCGAATTCTTGTTTAAAGTTGGTTTTTTCCAGTTTTCACTTTTCTCTTTTCGTCTTAAAACAGCATACTTTGAAGGCATATTACATGTTAAGAAAAGTTAATTTTACTGATATGTGCAAGAATGGGGTGCCTAGCCTTTGGTTAATGAATACTTTGTTCCGATGTTAATTAAACATCTTATTAGTACAGTAACAACCGATATTTTGGACCACCTCCAACGAAAAGGGCGATTACAAAGAGAGCACACAGCCGATTCGGATTAACAATATTTACTGATGAAGCCCTGTATGCCGGGCGAAATATTAGTATATTCTTTAAATTTAATTTATTTTGAAAATTTTATTTCGTGACATTGGATTCTCGTCGTCGTATTGCTTTGTTCCTGTATATCTTTCATTACAACACTTATTGCAAGACTCACAGAATCCGGCGGACAGCCAACCTGCGGTTCTGCCTTCTCACACATAATATTTAATTTTCTAATCACGAAAATTTATAGCAATCGTGGGAAACTTCTTGTTAATAAAGCAAATTTTTTATTGTGAGGTAAAATACTACAAGAAAAGCAATTTTGTTATGTTTTTGTTGTTGACTGATTACAATCGCAAACCACAGAAATGCCAAGGAGCGATTTTACTGTAAGAGGATTATTTAACCGCGGGTGTTGACGCGAGAAGTTTGGTCTACTGGGTTTCGAAGGAGGGGGGTGGAGCGGGGTAGGGGGTTTATGTCTTGATGAAACTAAAGATGAGACGAAAGGAGTTGTGAGTCTGCTAAGAGACGAAAACTAAACCAAAATTCTCTATAAGAAACCTGTTTGCAAAAAGTTACCCCTCTGAATGCCCACCCTGTCCTGTTTCGTCAGGTTAAAAGAAACTTAAAATAATTAAGGTTTTCAATAATTTTTTTGCAAATAGCTATTTAATGACCTTGAAGTAAAGGCCATTCTTTTCACGTGACTTCAGAGCCAAAACCAGGTCTCTTATTGAAACCAACATTTTAATTTCAGAACAAAGAGGCCCCAGCAACTAGGATTTGTGTGGGGGACGAAGAAAAAAATTAAGGCCTCGCCCTTCCTTACTGGCAAAACCTTTCAACAGGGAACACCAATTTTTCCAATAGGGAATACCCATAGATAATTTTTGCTTTTGTAAAGGCAGTTCAAGACTCAGAGAAACCCTCTCAGAGAATCTGTTGCACAAATATTACCCCTACCCCAATATTTTCTCCTTGAGTTTAGCAAGAAATCAATCCTGCTGGGAAATGGAGGAGAGGGGGTTGTCTCCCCATTCCCCTGTGGTGCTGAAATTGGTTCAAAAGAGCATATTGTGCACCTTCACCTAACAAGTTTGAATGTGGTGAAAAGTCTCCTAGTGACATCACACCATATTTTAAAGCTTAGAAAATTACTAAAACAGACAAATTGCTTTGGACATCAGTTTGATGAAAATGTCAGTTAGATGACTTTATATTTGTATTATAACAAGGTAATAAGTAATTAGGCTTTTTTGCACTCATTCTTCATACAGAAAAATGGTTATTGAGATCTGTCTTAGACAGTCAGTGCTGGAAAATTTTGTGAACTTGTTGGAAAGGGAGGAAGGTTTTCTATATTTCCAGCCCATTCAGCCACAACCACTTCACTTTGTATATCCCCTAAGGATGTCACACTTTCTGGATGCATTGATAAATTTTGAATATTTTGATATTAAATAAGTTATTGAGGAATTCTTTTAAATCTACTGGAAGTGTGGGGGCGGGGGCTTATTTCACAAAGAATATTTTAGGGTAGGGGCATCTCCGGGGAGGGTAGTGTCTTATTAGGCAGTAGCTAAAAATATTGCCATGGTAATTTTTTTCTTCTATTCTGGGCTGGTCATTTTGCTTAAAAATCCAGATGTATTTGGATAAACCTATTGCTGTTGAGGCAATACCTCAGCATGTGGGGGCTTATTGGAGGGTTGGGGGCTTATTTCACATAAATTGCTCTAGGGTCAGGATTTAAAGTATTAGTATAATTATTCAATAAGATATTTTGTGATGGTGTATTTGGCTTTTTGGAGCTCTCGGAAGTCAATTTAAGGTTAATTTATGCAAGTTAGTTTACCACCGTCAAAACTGGTGTTTGTGCCAGCTTTATGAAATCAAAATAACAGAAAACTGTCCTTCCTAAAACTGCTGTTGCATTGACATCAAGTTAAAAGAATGAATTAACCAGTTTTACTATATTTCTTTCCAGTTTTTTTAAAGTTAAATACCAAAACCTTTTAGAACATTTCTCTAACCATCTTGGGTAATTGTTGCAAAATTTAATATCTTTAGTTGCTTTAATGCTATGTATAATTCCTTAGATGATTATAATCTCATTATGATATAAAATAAATTATAAATTATAAGCTAAAATCATGAATTTGCAGACATGGTATTAGCGTGTAGCATTCTCCTTCAAATCAATCAGTTAGTTTTAGTATCCATTGGACCATGTGAAGAACCTTTCCAGGGGGCCAAAGAGACAAATTTTGGAGAAACTACGACAATTAGATAAGATAGAATTAGATATTAAAATAACAGGCTGCCAATTTTCGCCCTTGACACCCACCCAACACCACATTGAATTTTCAGTATTCACTTGTATATTTGAAATATAGACTCAACAAATCTTCCCAGACTCAAGACTCAACAACTAAGCCTAAACCTTCAAATAACACCCCTTCAAACTGTGGCAGACACCTGGGGGGTGAGGGGGCAGTCACCCCCAAGTTTTTGGAGGACAATCCACTTTTGTTCTAAAACAATTGATCACCTTATCAAAACAATAGCCTTGCCCCCCAATATTTGACCAAGTGTCTGCCCCTGCTGCAAATATGCTGTCACCCTGAAGTTCTTTTTGAAATGTGCCCCAGCCTGTCATAAGCGCCCATAGGCAGGGGTATTGCCCCAACAGATCTTGGTATTTCTCAATATATTTGCATTTTTAAGTATACAAACCAGCCTCGAATATAACAAGAAAAATTACTCTGGTAATATTTTAGCACTGCTAAATAAGCCCCCACCTTCAAAAAGGCTTCCCCCTTGAATAACCCCCCAAATTAAAATATTTTCGCTCAAAATAGACGCCACCCCAGACCTTCTTTGTGTAATAACAGTGAGCATACCATTATTTACTTATCATACCTTCCAGGGTGCTGGCTGGGAAGAGCAAGCCAATCACCCGTTTCCTTTTGCTAGAATCTGCACAGCTGCATGGATGACATTCAATGCATTGTTCTCCTTATAATAATTATTTCTTCCCCTGGAAATCAAAGAAGCTCCTGTCAAGTTGTACACATCTCCAGTCTTTTGTGACTGACCTACTTCTGTTTACAAATATATTATTCAAGAACTTTTTGGAGCAACTCCAGTAATTGGCTTTTGTTTGCTAGACTACTGACCAAGTCTTTTGAGAAATCGAATTATTTTGTTAGTACAACCCATCATTACTACTAATATATTTGTCGTGTTTATTTCATGGGCTTCCAACATAATTGCATGCTAATAAATATTCGGCTATTACTGAAACATGGAACCAGGGAACCGGGGAATCGGGGAATTTCGAAACCAGTAAGTCAATACCAGTTTCATACCTTCTACGAAAAGTCTTTGCGAAAATACTTCATCTCTAAGACCAAAATGTATTCCTACAAGACCAAATTCGTACAATGTATAAAACTGGTAAATTGGCTTAGTGGTTTCGATATTTCCCGATTCCCTTATTCCCCGATTCCCCGTTCCCTGTTTTAGTAATAGCCTGAATATTTGATGATGTGATGAAAACAGTTGCCAGAGTTGCCAGCAGGCTAGACGAGTACGTATTCGAACGCGGCCATTTTGCGCGGCCGCGGCCATTTTTGCGCGGCCGCGGCCATTTTGCGCGGCCGCGGCCTTCCGTCTCCGTGACAACGGCGAATTCAAGAGCGTATGATTTCCACGTAGAGACAGAACCTGTGATTCGTATTCACCCAGCTGAAAAAGCAATGTTAAAAAACGATTCCGTATTTTAACATCATAATTTTTTTCACTCCTGAAAAAATGATTTCCCATAAGGAATATTGCAAGACATCTTCACCTAGATAGATTACATTTCTTCTACTGCGTTTCACACATTCAAAAGAAAATCGAAAGCCATATTTATGGAAAAATAAAAAACGCTTAATGTGATCATCAGGCATTTTGCATGCTTTTTGCTAGACTATTTGTGTATAAAGCATATTGACTAATGAAAATTACAGTTTACCAGTCTGTCATAAATTGCTCCATTCTGTATAGACAGAGCTGTACACGCTATTTGGTGTATAGAACAGGATGGTTCTTAGCTGCTACTCCGAGTTTCACGCTTGAAGCGATCATCAGGCATGCCTTGGACTGGACTATTTGTGTACAAAGCATATTGTCCAATGAAAATGACAGTTTACCGGTCTGTCATAAAGTGCTCTATTCCGTATAGGCAGAGCAGCACACGCTTTTGGTGTAATAGAACTGGACGGTTCTAAGTTGCTACTTTATATTGCAAGTTTCAACATGTCCACCCGTGAAACAAACACTAGATCTGTAGGTTATACAGGGAATGAATCAGAAAGTTCTACACTAGATTTGGCACGTGCCTCTCCTGCACAGAGGTCATTAAGGGTCATGCTAGCTTTACGGTAGCCCATTTGACGTGTCCTCCGCAGGTGTTTTAAGTTAAACCACCTGATGTCTTTGCTTTGTTGCATAGAACGACCACCAAAGATGTGTTTGTCATTCAGTTTTCTCGCACGTTCGTCACAAACCTGCAAGATTAGGCTTTCATTGATAAATTATTAATGCGCTTGAGGTATATTGAAAACTGAAAGCAAAGATATGAAATGTGATAGGAGATATGAAATGTTCGCTCAGAGATACGGGAAATTGTTCACGTACGAAAGAAGACGCTTAATTGCCATCTTTGCGAAAGATGAAACCGGAGAAAAGTGATGGAAATGGTGTTGTATCGGACCTTAAATTGCTTGAAGGTTGGTAAGGCATTTCTGTTGCATAGGGTCGCGTGATTCGTGTTTCTAAAGCGTTTTTTGCTTGTGTTTCTGGTAAGGAGCGTTGCATGTTGTTTTTAAAGCTAATTATATGCAGTTATCTTCCGCATTTTTATAAGCAATTCTATCGAAACGGAGCAGCATTTCACATCGAATTTGCAATTTTTGAAGGGTTACGTCTAAAAGATATTGTTAATGACATACATGTATTTCTAATAAGTTCCGGGCTAGTAGGCACTTTATTATTTTTGGGGCATTTGCTGCTAAAAGTTTCTTACGTGTTTTTTGAATCTTTAAAATTAAGGTTTTTTTTAACGTTGTTAAGGTTGATTAAATTGATTTAAAATGAAGTATTGACAAACCTCGCATTCAGAGATGTGCATGTATACAGTATTCAGTGATGTCAATTTTCAGAACAATTTTGAGTTACTGGGAAAAATAAAACTGCGAATTACGAAAGAACCAACTTCTAAAAAAATATTCATAATTTTACAGTTTGAGGGATATTTTGTGTGTGAATTGTGTTATTGCTTGCTTTAAGCCTTGTTGCTTGGGTTTCAAATGCACTGCGCAATATCAGATGAAAAATTTTTAATGAAGGCTCTGTTACTCTTCACAATACAGAAAGATGAATCAAATGTTTCGAACAAGGTACACGTTTTTTATAAGAAAGTTTTATATTTCAGCCAAGCCTTCATGCCTTCTAAGCTATTTTTCAGCAATAAAAGTTTCTTAATACTTTCTTCACGTAAAATTTGACGAGCATGCGTAATGAGGGAGAAGATATAATGTTCTAAACATGCTATTGTCAAAAAATCCTGACGGGAGACAATTTTTCATGCAGATTTATTTTCAAGGGAGAAATATTTCACTCTTGCGCGGCAATTTCCTTTGAAATTATGAATAAATTTTCAGCTTGCATATGTTTCAGTGATCCAGCCCTGAACTTTCTAGATTTTTTGAAGATTTTGAAAATTCGAAGAATCAAAATTTTCGTATAAAATACTTTCTTATACAGAGCCATGTATACACTGGGCCACCTTTCATTTACGGCATATTTAACAGATTTTTCAGAAAGGCTTTCTACAACATGAAGGGGTTTCCAATTAGTTGGTTTTCGTAAAGCGTGCTATATAATTGCATCAGAGCGAACAGGGAATTCCTCCATATCAATACAAGCTAGTTTTAGAGACAAGCCAAGTTTTGAAATCGATAAGAGTAATCGATATTGGAGTCTGAAATTAATTAATTTGCAAAAATTAGCTGCCCAGAGAAAGTGTTAATACTGTTTCTAACAAGTTTTTGACAATAGTGGGGAATGAATGAATCAATCGTAAAATTTCTGTTTAACACCTGTTAATTTGATTCGGCCACAGCCAGCCAATTGCTGAATCACTTTGGACAATCACATTATTATTCACAAGATCAAATCATCCTTTGCAGGTTGTTGTTGTTTTTCGCACCGCAAATTAACACCTAAATGGTAAACAAAACAATTTAAGGTGGCGTGACCAACTCGAACTGCATGATATGATTTTTTGGGTGTAATAGGACTGGAATCTAATCGCTAATTCATGCTAATTGTGCTTATGATAAACTTCCTGTTTGTATATATTGTATGTATGAATCATTAGTCAGTTCATAATCTCAATACGAGTTGCACGCAATCAATTGTTGCAATCTCTCGCTGTCGATCTACTCAAACCCCATTAAAACTGACACAAACCCCATTACATGGGCCTGGGGAGGGGGGAAGGGGGGCGAGGGCTATAAGACTATTATTCTTTCTTTGGAATGTCTCACAATTGTAACCCTAGATGCAAGAGTCTCCATCATTTAGTCTCAGAAATATGGTTCGAAGCTAGTCATTCAAGTAGGCCATGTCAGTGTCTCTTATAAAAATTAGCTTTGAGAGCGTATACACTCTTTTTTTATAAGAACAATTTTATAAGAACACCAGCCTCAAAATTGGTCAAAAGTTAAGAACAAATTAAACACAAGCTGAGGCTGAGCTTCTGCAAAATGCAATTTTGAACAACGTTTTATCTCAAAAACGAGGATTTTTAGCGATGTGTGGGTGCTTTTTCGTCGAATATTCAAACTTTTCGGCAAATGAAGGTTGTCTCACTCACTTTGTTGGCAAATGAGGCCTGAATACCACCCTAGAAAAAGCTAGCACTCGCACTGCACACACCCTATTAGATTAAGAACAAATTAAGAACAATCCAGCCTTTGGATTTTCGAAAAAATTAAGAACAGTCAGCCTGAACTAAAATTCACTGGTTCTTATAAAAAATGCGTGTATCAACGAAAGTCTTGAATGAATTTACTCACGAGGACTGCTCCACCGATGTCTTCATTTAAGGAGCATTTCGAAGACTGGTATTAAAGTCATTTATATTGTTTTCTATTAAGTTAATTTTTTTATATTTTATGTTCAAATTGCCAATAGGTATCTTGAATTCAAAGTTACTCGGTTTGCCCGCGGGACACTTCTTTATTGACATCCATTAAATTTACGGCCTTTTATCGCCAGCACATTTCTTTTATTATTTATACTTTTCCAATGCAGATCTGTCCTTAAAAATGCCTGCGTCTGCCCGCAGGATTTATCGATATTGTGCCAATAAACGTAATTGCCCTTCGTTTTTACGAAGATCTCTCAACTTAATAATCCCTGCGTCTGCCCGCAGGATTTATCGATATTGTGCCAATAAACGTAATTGCCCTTCGTTTTCCGCAGATCTCTCAACTCAACATATCCCTGCGTCTGCCCGCGGGATTTTGCATTATTCCATGCCCGTGAGCTTAAATAGCCCGTTTTGTCTTTCGCAGATTTCTTGACCTCACACAAAGCAATGCCGCGACGATATCATCGCCACCTTCAACCAATTTATGAGCATCATCATCATCATCATCACAAGCACACAATGATGGAATACCCAATTTCACCGCGGCAAAAAAATATTGGGTTCGACCCCTCCCCAGTCTCTTCTCCTGATCTGAATTTCTCAGAAACCGGAAATGTCGTCAAGCATCGTCATAGCAACAGAAAACTTCGCAAAAACTGCAAAAGCGAAGATATATGCAGCGAGTGCCCCTTCGCAGCGGCATGTCTAGACAACCCACTCAAAATAAACGGTATGATGGAAAAAGTTAGCCAAAACGAGGTTTTTGAGTGGCAGAAGGACTGGGTCGAGCTTATTCGCGCAAATATTATTACAAACGTCAGTAAAACGAAGCAAAAGATCAACGATTCTTTTGACGAAATTCTCAAAGTTTTGGAAAAGCGGAGAAAGGACTTGCTACGAAAAGCTGACATTGAAGGGAAGAAGAAGCTGAGTTTGTTGAAATTTAAGAACGATGCTCTGCTTGAAATGATGGATGAACAAAATCCGATTGAAGATGTACCGCAAATGCCGTTTGAAATCCCGCGAAGCAACAGTCTTGATGATGATATGGACTTTAGTTCGCGTACCACCGTCGCCAGTATCAAAGGACTGCGCGTCCTTAGAGTAGGCAACCTCCATTTCTCCTTTGACTCAGACCTGCTAGACTCGATATCAAAATTCGGAGATATTAGTGAAAATCTCGCTTCCGCTCTTCATTCAGAGGCTGTTGGGTTAGGTCTGTATTATGGCCTAGTCAACGAACCCGCGAGATTCCGCATCGTCACGCGGAACACGAGCATGCAGAATAGTTTCGTAAAGGATGATTGTATCAAGGTGAATGTGTGTGGCCCGGACGGACGACGCCATCCTGCGGAAATAGAAACAGGGGACGGGGGTTTGCATGCCGTTACATTCAGGCCTTTAGAGGCCGGCTGCCATAATATTCACATCTCTGTAAACAATCTTGAGCTCCCGGAAAGCCCCTTTTGTTGCCATGTCTATGAAAAGGAGAAATTATCTTTTGATCAAGAACCCATAGAAGCTTACGGTACTCATATAGATGCGCAGAGCCAAGAAGCATGGACCGTACAAAAAGACGGAATGAGTGCGCTGCTCACAAAATGTGGCTCTGCGGGGGCGCTTATCCACGCTGTGCAGCAATTTGCGGAGAAGAAGCATGCGTGGAAAGTGAAATTTACAAGCGCCTGCCCAATGGTTCGTATTTGCCTCGGCGTTTCATCACGGACAAATATAATTGATGTCGATATAGAGCACACATGTGACTTCAATTTAGGCATAACAAAATACGGACCAGCGACTGACAGACGGAGTAGCCGGAGACCTAAGCGTAGGTCTTCTATTTACATGCGAGAATCAAGGACGTATATGGTGCTCTTGGATCTGAAGAATAATCGATTAACTATTGTTTGTTGTGAGACAGAGGAAGGAAAGCATCTATCGATTCCAGGTGAACGTGAAGCATTGTACCCTTGTGTTTTTATGACGCATGAATGCAAGAACGAGGCCTGCCCAAGGCCGGTTGTTACTTTTATGTGACCTGTTTTGAAAAACCATATTGCAGTTTGTTATTTGTCAAACTTTTATAAGAATGTATCTCTTTATTGTGTAAATTTTTGGATTGCAATGTGATCAATTTTTGTTATTATTAAATAATGTTTGAGGCTAGAAGAAAAGGACCTTACCCCCGTGACTCTTACACCTTACAGCCGAACCCCCTGTCATAATCAAAGTATATGTTTCGCCTTGCTACAAAAACAAAAAGCATGTATTTTTCCATTTAATAGGGTTTCTAAAAAACATTTTAGATATTCTTCTCGTCGCAAAAGGCTGTTAAATCCAATCTGTTTAGGTAAACGAATATTTGCATGTTTCATGTGACACGTGACAATGACCAGGCCTAAACCGATTTCGAATTTGAAATGAACAAAAGCAGGCGGCTGCTGGCCATGTTAATGCCGAAAAGTAGCCAGTTCCTTCCCTTTCTTTCGTTTTTGGCGACACCCCCCCCCCCTTGTTTTTTTATAACACTATACAGCTGGCCAAAAACATTTTCCTTGTATCTTTCCCCTCTGATTTCCTTATGTTTTATTCAAAGTCGTATTTTTACTTGTTTTGTATTGATGTTGTATTTACAAACATTAACAGCATTCGATTACTTAAATTCTCTAGAGAAACAGAAATAGTTAGATTTATCAAAGATTTGAATTATCAAACGTGGCCTAAAATGAATTTCAGTCAACGCCCGATTCATTGGAGTCTCCAGAGAAATCCAGAGTTATTTGGATTATTTGAAAAATGGGAGTTAAAAAAGGCCGAAACAGAAACAACAATAAAGTGAAAAATAATTTTGTTTTTTTAGCAAAAAATTGAATTTTCAAGCAGAAGAATAATATTAATTTTTGCTGTACGTTTTTAATTGATTAGATTCCTGAAAGGAAAATTTGTTAGAGTTAGTTGCACGTTGCTGGAAATAAATTTAGTAATTTCAATTACAGAGGTACATAGTGAAACCTTAACAGATATCATGTCGCTTTTCGAATTAGCGGTTTGTCGAATTGGCTAAATATGAAATTTCATGTATGTAAATATATGAAGTTAAAGAAATTTTCAAAATTTTAAAATTTTGAGCAACAAAGGCAAGTGACAGATACCGAAGATAGAAAAGCTACCTTTGAAAAGAAAAATTGTGAGTAAGTGTGATACCACTAACACGCTCAGTGATTGGCCAATATTGATTGACAAGTGGCTTGAGAGCGTATCTGTCGATTGCCATTTCCCAAATGGCGATTGTCGTTTCCCAAATGGCGATTGTCGTTTCCCAAATGGCGATTGTCGTTTCCCAAATGGCGATTGTCGTTTCCCAAATGGCGATTGTCGTTTCCCAAATGGCGATTGTCGTTTCCCAAAAGCAAACAGATGTCAATGACGAAATTTAACCAAAATTTTTCTGACAAAATTCAAAACCAAACACGCCCCTTAGGCAGTCCGAATATGCCACGCTTCAACAAACTGCCTTAGGTGTTACTATTGCTGGCAACGCCCTATTTTGCTCCCTTCACATAAAGTCAATTCGCATTCATACGACCACAGGCAACAACCGAAATTTGAAATTTAGCAACTTTTTTAACAAATTTAGCACCTTTGCCGAAATATAACGTCGATATTAGCAATTTTGGCGAAGATTCTTATTCTGTTTGCTGGACTTATAGAATATTTACTTCGTACCAAAGAATTGAATGAAAGGACTTCCCTTAAGAGTCTGTTGCTGTGAAATATTCCAAGACCCGTTTACACGAGACCTGGATCAAATTGGATGCAAAATTATCTAATCTCGGTCGGATCCAGCCATTTACACGGGATCCGGTCCAGGTCGGATTCATATGGTGTCGCCTCTGAAGGCGGTTGTAAAAGTTTTCGGATAGAGGATTGAAATGTATCCGATCCAGATTAGATCCAAACGTTGAATTCGATCCAGGTCGGACCCATACAGTATCGCCTCTGAAGGTGGTCCAAAAAATGTGCTGACAGCGGATCCAAATTAATACGGATCAGTTCCCGTGTAAGCAAATCCGATCCGAGCCACTCTCAAGTACATGGAATCTAAAATTTCTTTCTTCTTAGAATCTAAACTTTATTAAAACGAAAAATATCTAATTATGTAGTTCTTAGATACATTTTTTCGATGGTAGTAATTCCCAGTAAATCGAATGTGCTGTGTAGCTAGTTTGATTGTTATCATGTAATGAAACTAGATTTGAATTTGCATCAAAATGTTTTTATAATTCTTGCACTTCCATTTTTGCCATGCTACTGCTTCTCATTATTTTCTTTCTTTCCCGGAAAGCGGAAACATGGCATATGTAAATGTTCTTTTCGTCCGGACTCTCAGATTATGAATTCGGATAATGACTCGGGTCAAGCAGAAGTTGGTAACCAGATGCGGATCCAAAACGACGCAAGAGGCAGTATGGTGCATTTGATTGGTTCTTTGTTTTGACCAATCAACAACCGCTAATCTTTCCAGAGTTGAAGAGTCCAAGAGTGAGAAGGTATTTTTTTGTCAAAACAGGTGTGGGTCTGATGTGAACGTGGATCATCGTGTAAACGAAAAGACGACCTTGCTTGCCTAATGATTTTAAAGCGAGTTCATTGTTCTTTTGGCACCTTCTAAATTAACTTTGTTAAATTTTTTAATATATTTCTTAATCACTACACTCGTTTAAAGTATTATGTAAGTTTGACATTCATATCGATAAAATTTGTGAACAAGCAGCAATGAAAAGCACAAAGCGAATAAAGGAAAAAAGATGAGCATCCTTTATAGTATGTCATTTGAACTATTGTCCATAGATATAATTGCTATATAGGAAAGGAAGTCGGAAAAAATTAGAGAAAATAAATAGGGAGCGCTACGACATTTCATCTTCTCACAATAGTTTAATTGCCAACTCAAAGGAAACTGAAATCCGTATACAATTAATTGGAATCTTTATCGCGAACTTAGATTGTTGTAAGGCGATAAACTCACAAAAAACTCGAAATAGAAGTTATATATTTCTTTCGTGGTAAGAAAACAATAACAAGCTGGCTATATACTCTCATCGCACACTCGCCTTTTTGAATAGTAAAAGTAATGTCTCTGAAGCTCCTCACCCCCACGCGCTCGCTCCTTCCCCGCGGTTAATTATAAGCAGTTTTTTTTACACAATCTTAGCGCTTAAATTATATGAACTCTCGATAACCGAAATCATAATTTTATGAAGGACTATTTTTCGCCAAAACTAGCAAGACAAGCCACCTTAGTGAACTACATTCCCTTTTGAAACCAAAGGCTACCGGACAGGCAATTATAAATCAGTAGTTGAGCATCTTTACAAAAACCATAGGCATTTAATCTCGCAATTAATAGCTCATGGTCTATGCAATCAAACGCTTTTGAGAGATCCATTAGCAAGGCACCAACCACCCCTTTTTTATCTAGGGAATTCTTACAAATATCCATTAATCTCAACAGTGCATGTTGTGTGTTGAAACCTTTCCGAAAACCACATAAGTAGGGAACTAGGAACGTATCCGCGAAGTCGACCATCTGAGCATATAGAAGCCGTTCAAAGACCTTTGATAATGCGGATAGAACGGTGATAGGTCGATAGTTTCGTTTTTCTGTAGTTTTGTCACTTTTGAATAGTGGAGTTATGTCTCCTAATTTAAGATCTTCAAGAAACGTTTTTTGGAGTAATGAATTAGAGGTTCATTTAGTACGCAAACTTTAAACAAATTATTTATTATTGTATATATTTTTATATAAAGGCTATAACTGCAACTTATGGAATCAGATCACTCAGTATCCAAGGGTCGAAAATCTGGAACTCATTTCCAGATGAAATCAAAACGGGCCGAAATACAAAAGAATTGGTTCCATGAAAATAGATGCACGCGTCCTTTTTGCAGTAAATGAACTGCCTTATGTAATCCTTGAAATTGCTTCATGTTGGTCTCATTTAGTGTTTTTTTTTCAGTAATATAACAGTTAACATAAAAGAAATTATAGAAGTATACCTATGCAAAAGTATAGCGGAATTTAGCTAAATAGCAATGCATATATCTAAAAGAATATGTTGTTTATGGTAGGGTACATTTTGCCACTGCGTTATACATTTGTTCTGCAGTAAAATGTTGGCTCAAAATTTCGTTTCATTAAACCTTATTTATTGAAGAACAAGACTGAAAACAGGCAGCCTAAGACGAGCCAGACCAAAACAACACTAAATCATTAAACAAAACTCGGTACTTTCCGTTAACTCTTTCTTAGAAAATTTGTCACAGATAAAAAAGGCAATGTACTTGAAGCGTTATCACTTTAATTCTTTCAGAAAGATGGTAAAATTGCGAAAACTCTTGAAGGATTTTTGATGACGTCACTGGAAAACCTATACGGAGGAGTAAGCTAGCGAAGCAACGGAGGAGATTGTAATCAAAACAAAAACAACTCGTTACATTTTTTATTGGGCCTAAGTCGTGAATCCAACTTGCTTGTACAAGACAAGACGGGCTATTTCTACGATTATCAAGCCAGTTAGAAAGGTTTCCTGCACAACATTAGCGTAGAAAGGAAGGCCTGGATGGTAATGTTTTGGAAGAGAGCTCGTTGGTGCTGCAAGATGGCAAACACCTAGGCTGCTGGTCACTTTGGTAAATGAACGGTAAAAATTTGGAAGGGAAAAGCCTTGCTCATGAAACATTAATTCAGATGCTCGTTAGACCTTTTGTTAAAGTAAGTTTCTTTTTTTGTGTGAATATTGTCCTTTATTTTGCAGTTTGCATGCAGTTTTGTCTGGAATTTTTTAAACAGGTCGTCTCAATTCTAAGAAAACTTAATGTTATTGTTGAAGACTGGATGATCCCAAACTTGCAGTATTTGTTTCAAAAATGTTCGTCAAATCAGAAATCAAGGTTGTGTTGTCAGTGTGGTTACAGCTTATCCACGTTGAATGCAAACAACATCTTGCAAGGCCAGTTTGCAGAGTATGTCTTTTTTAACAAGATCTTGGGTGCACCAACAACCATCAAAAGCCAAAATTACCCAAAAATGTCAGGTGCGTCAGTTTTTGGATGCACCTTCAATGATATTATTGCATCTTGGCTGGACCATCACCATACCCTGCATATTTGTTGTCAGGGGCAGGGTAAAGGTAGAGGGGGCAGCCAGGCCATTAGACTTTTAGTAGAGGAACAGTAAACAGATCTCCTAGTAACTTCCAGGTGAGCTATTTGCCTGTGGGGGGGGGGGGTGGTACTTAGTATATTTTGCTGACGGGATGTGCACGTCTTTCCGGGTATCATTTTCAGCAATTTATTCTAAGGCCGGGTATCTGTTCAAAGGATATGCTGTAAAGCTGGTTGCCTGATTTTCGTTTTTTTTCTATTCAAAAATAACAGCAAAGAAGCTGCCCGCCCATTGTTTTGGTTGTGTTCTGGCAACCATGGCAACTGGCACCAAAGCTTTTGTTTTCCTTTGTTCTTTTTTCCAGAAATTCTAAAGCCGGGTGTCATTTTTAGCTTTTTTTTCTAAAGCCGGTTCACCAAAACAATCTTAGGAGTGCACACCCCCGTCGTTTTGGTATCCAAGTACCTGGATCAAAAAGGGCTTTTTGCAAATAAATAAGAATAGAAACAAAGGAAAAATTGATTTCATGGAGAGCTATTTTCTTTTTAGAGCTGTTTAGAAGGGCAATCTGTAGCTCCCTTCCAGCGTTTGAGGAGAGCCTGGAGGAGAGCAAGAGCTATGGCTCTCCTCAAATGGCCAGGGCTGCTGTAGCCAAAACCTGCCAGGAAATTATAGTTTACAGTACCATAAGTTTTGAAATTGTAGTGAACTCACAAAATTCCCAAAACAAACAAACTCGCAAAGAATAACAGAGAACACCTTTTGTTTGGAAAGTATGCAGTAATTCTTTAGCCCTTTTTTAATCTACCTCTTTCTCTTCCTTTTGTATTAAATTCAATAACTCTCTATTAACAACTTTTGAGTTTGTACAAAGCTATTTTTTTTTAATTGAGTTGGTTATAAAGTTTCTCTTTGGTTTTTCACTTTACCTTAGAGAAAAAAGTCAGCTTAGCTTATTAAGATTCATTTAATTTAGTAAATGTTGTTGCTTACTTGTATTTACTAAATTAAATGAATCTTAATAAGCTAAGGTGACTTGTTTCTCTAAGGCAAAGTGAAAAACCAAAGAAAAACTCTCCATGTGTGTCTGTGATTCAATGATGGAATCCTGTTGTTCTATTCTAGTTCAAATACCTCAGATGAGGCAAACCATAAAAAAAATGATAGTGGATAGAAGCTGCTCTTCTATCTTTTTTGACAATGAAACTTCTTTCAAACAGAGAAAAATACTTTGGGATGAAAATCAGAATTTCGTTGATTTACAATGTAGCTTGTTTGAGATACAGAGGAATTTACAAATCTTAATGATATAGGCTGCCATTTTATTTACTGCAGTTTTGGCCTGACTTGTATCATGGGGTCGCAAACTCCAGATGGTCTCTTATACTCATCTATCATGTTATGTTTCTGCTATTTTGTGCCTTCTTCAAACTCATTTATATAAGCCTTGGTCGAGGAAGACTGCCCCTTCTTTTAACATGAAGCCCCCCTGCTCAAGTATTTATTGCCCTACAACTATATAATCATTATTATACCTAGGGCAACTCCAATGTTAATCTGGGCTTTTATAAAACCATTGAATGTGTTTTGTTTCAATATGTTATTTGGTAAGCTCTTTTTGTGCGATCCTTTGGCTAAATGAATATATGTTCTTTTCAAAATTCTCATTTACTTACATTGCATGAATTATGCTAATTTTGTCATTATCAGGATCATGATAAATATTATTTTATCACAATAAAGGTTCTTTCTTCTTCATTTTCTATTCAAATCTATTTTACTCCTAGCTCATGAGTTTGGATTTCATCAGGCCCAGGGGTGAAAGCAAAAAATTTTTATGGGGTAAAGAAGTGGTTTTTGCCAACAAAAATGGTGTATCTCGCTCTTTAAGGGTGTGGTAAAAAGATAAATACAGTAATTACTTTCACACACTGCTTTTATGCTTGTCTGTTTCGAAGTTTATACTTCATACGTTGGAACTTTGAAAGGGTCATACTTTGAAAGTTCAACTACTACAAAAATGTAAATACCATACAATTGTTGCAAAAAGATGATGTGTCGATTGTGTTTTGATTAAAAAAGGAGACCCTGATAAATAGACTTATCATAATATCTGCTTTGAAACTTAAGTGACAGACTTGATATAATGTGACTTTTTACTCGTTACATCATTGGTTGGAGTGGCATGAAGAGTGAAGAGTACAAAAATTGCCTCTTTTTCCTGGCAAAAGTCATTAATGTGCCAAGGGGGAAGTTTATGGAGGTTCTACACACAATAAACCTACCCTTATTCATTTATGTTATTAAATAATTCTTTAATCATTATAATTAAATTATTTCTTCATTGTCTTAAGAATTCATTAATGGTGTCTATGACCCACAGCATTACAATGACCAATTGGTTGGACTCTACAACCAGGGGCGGATCGAGACATTCTCAACATTCTCAATTTAGAATGTCAGATTTTCCCAGTTTGATTATTCTAAATAAAATGCTAAAAGTAATGAATGAGCTCAGATTTAAGATTCAAGATAAGCATACATCTTTTTATTATGTATTTTAGGTATTTATTTCTACATAATCGTCGTATTTGCTATATTTTACTCCGTTTTGCCTTTGCGAAACATTTTTATATCTTCTCCGATGAAAAACCAAATTCTCCTTCATTGAACCTAGTACCCAGGAGAGTAGTAAGAGGCTGCGCCGCGTCCTGTATCTAGGCATGATTTTTAGAAAGTTTATCGACTGTTGCCATGCATTTTGAGAAGTTCCTTCGCATTTTTAGAAAGTTGCACGCAGTTTCTGTATGCGCACGCAGAGAATTTCAATTCATTTTTGTCACTTAGAAGAGGTCGACCTGAAAGATTTTAACGAGAGGAAAATTCGCCAGAATGACGTATTAAACCCATTCACTTTTAATAGGGTATATCTGGCATATGTTTAACATATATTTTATGAGGTCTTGCCTACGTCGCAGTTTGAGAATCTTGAGAAGTTAGTGGGCTGGTCCACAAAGTAGCTAAATTTGACAGGGAACACCAACTTCACGTGATCAAGAATCCACACTCGACTCGACTCCAGACTACAGTGGCAGTGGCAGTGCTTGGTAATGATTTGTGTTTGTGCTTGATTAGAGAATAATTTCACAAGAACCCATTGCAAGTATGGATGTATTGGAAGAATTGAAACAGTTATTGACCGATTGTGCTTTGGATACCATCGAGGAGTATTTTTTTTCGCTGACTAGGGAATGGTTACTTACAAGTCTGCCGGGAGGGCCTAGGCGCCAGAACCAGATCGTAACACACAACCTTCGACATTTATTGTGGCAAAAGAATTCTTTCATTTTGATGGCTGAACCTTGTTGAACGAGAAAGGGTCAGACTTTGAGGTACTGCTGAAAAATTTTATATAGGGGTTCATTTTGTGCTGCTGCTACTGGGCCTAGAGGCTCAGGTGGTAAATTCTGCAAAAAGTTTGTTTTGTTTGCAGACTGGCCCCTCTGGATGCTGGTAAAATACTTAATTTAACACCGATACCTTACCATTGTCTTTCTGTTTTTGTTTAATGTGATTTAAATGTAGAATTCACAAAAATTACACTGTTCTGAATTTAACTAGAACTAGAATATTCATTCAATGATTAAATGGTTGCCTATCTTTGTAATATAATGTTCATGGATACATTTTAGTTTGTTTGAATAGCTATTTAATTTGTTTTAAATAACATGTTATTTATTTGCAAGTTGATTTTCACTTTTGCTGTAATTTAATTTAAAGAACTAGCTGTAAAAAAGTTAAGAGAGATTTTAACAGTTAGAGAAGTCATTACTTTCTTACAGTCTTGTTACTGATATTGTTACCAAGCAGAATAGGATTTGTTGTCACAGCCTTTGGTGAAAAGTTTTATGCTATGGTGGGCTGTTGTGTTCTATTTTGAAACCATTTGACATGTTGCATCTTTGGAAATTTTATGTGGTTAATCATATGAGCTACATGGGCCTATTGTCATACACTGCACTCTTGTTTTGGAGATGCATCTCCTTTTCTGTTTTATTGATACTAAGCCAATAACGAACAAGGTTTATTGAGAATGCAACACAGAAGTCAAAATCTTGAGATATATTTATTTGAGCAAGGTGGTACTAGGAACTGGAAATGCTGTCCAATAAAGTATGTTTTACATTAAGTTAGTACACACAGTAAAGGCAGATAGAATCTGTTTTTAATGCATGTTAAAATGCAGTATTTGGTATGATGTAATCTAGTATGGCAGGAGTTGGAGTAATGGAGTAGTCTTTCAACAAGAAAAATGATGAGAAATGCATATGTTTGCTTATTTTAGCAAGCCTATTACCAGACTAAGTTTTGATGGAATTGTGGTTTGGATAAAAAGCTAATTTTGGTTAACATTCCTGTGGAAGGAAATATTATGAAGGCAAAAAATTATCATTTTCTTTGACAAAAGAAAGTGCATCTGAAAGCTAAGCAAAGGGAAGTTTAGTATAAAGTGTCAGGTCTCAGAAGATTCAAATTTAAATTTGATGGATCTTCTAAATAGACAGTCATCCCAAAGTAATTTTTCTTCCATGTATTTCCAAATGATGAACAACAAATCTGAAACAGATATACAGACTTTGACTTTGATGCAGAAATATTTTACTCTAAAGCAGTGCAATTATCATATGCCAAAAGATATGATGCATTTAAGAGAGTTAGCATCCAGAAAGAAGTTGACTAGCCTAAGCAGTCTACTTTTGTTACTAGAAAAGGTTTTTGCCCATTTCTTTGTCCAAGTTTCTATGGCTTGTATACTCTGAAAGTGCCTGCATTTTTAGTAATTTCATTGGTCAACTTTCGTTAATAATTCTCTTCTATGATGAGTCTTGTGCCCTTAAATTTTTATCAATCATTTGGATGTCCACAAAACTACACTTCTTTCTATAAAATTCCACATGTTAAACCATTAGAAAACCAAGCACAATTTGCCACACACATTTTGTCTTGATCTTTGTGTTATTTTTCCCTGCATTACCCAATTTTCAATTACTAGTGTTGCTATGCTTATTAAGTAATTCTTTAATGTTGCATCATTGTTGTTTTTTGGGCAATAATATGAGGGGGCAAGCCTATTTTTTTGATAAGATGACATCACATTTGTCCATTCTTTTTAGAACAAAAGACCTCTGTCTTCCCAAAATGTTGGGGAACAACTACCTCCCTTCATCTCCCCTGGGTGTCTGCCACTTCTTATTGTTTGTTTCTATTTCTCCTCTTAAAATTTCAATAATTTTAATCATTGCATCCATAAAAGACAGAAAACAATTTCTTGGGCGTTTCCGGGAAATGGGCGTGGTCGGTCGGTCATAATGGGTTTTGAGAATGTCAAATTTTTGTCTGGATCCGCCCCTGTCTACAACAAACCTATTTTTACATATTGAATCAACAACCTAAGACTAATTATCAATGTTTTCTCCGTCATAAGCTTGCCATCGGTCAATTTTTATGCAAGAAATTATTTCTTTTTGGTTGATGGTTTGTACAACACCACCCTATCCTAAACAAATATGAGTACAACGCCCCCTGATGGTATTTTAAACACCATTACTTTCTTATTCTCAAGCTTTCTCACACAAAACAAAGATGATTCTGGAAGTTATTTCAACGTTGGCCCTTGGAGTTGTTGTAGCTGTTATCATTGATTACGTCATTATTCTGACTAAGCTCAAGCGGTACCCGCCAGGCCCATTCCCCTTACCACTCATTGGCAATCTCCATCTACTGCACAACCAACCAATGAAAGCATTCAAGCGTCTTGCAAAGGATTATGGGGGTGTCATGAGCTTCAGCTTTGGCCGAGAACGGATTGTGATTATCCAGGATATAGATGGCGCCAGGGAGGCGCTGTTAACAAATGGTGTACAGTTTGCAGGTAGGTGTTATCGCATATAGTCAATATTGTGGTCACACATTTGCAAAGGTTCCTGGGAGAATCAGTTGGGTTTCACAACTGCTGTCTAACCTTTCAACAATAAAGTTTAAAAGTTGGGTCTAGCAACTTTTAAGTCGTATTTAGCAATAGTAAAGTTCTGGTCTAGTAATAATAAAGTTCTCAAGTCTAAAAACAATAGAGTTCTGAGTCAGGTCGGGCCTATCGGCAATAGAGTTTCCAAGTAGGGTCTAGCAATAAAATTGTTTTTAAATCAGGTCAAGCAACAAAATGTTCTTGGGTCGGGGATATCAACTAAGCAGTTCTTAAGTCCGGTCTAGGAACAAAATACTTGTTAATTCGGCGCATAACAGTTCTTAAGATCAGTCTCGCAAGTTATTTGTCTTGAGTTGGGCCTATTGTTGGCAAAGATTGAAAAGCAAAAGTGATTTTTATACCAATTGTCGAAATTTTCAATATCGATGATTCTCTCCGCATTCAACTGGTTGCTGGGAAAGTTCATGGATAAAAACTTCACGGAAAATGAATCTGGTTACCCGTTTATACTTACCAGCCAGTTTTTTTGGCCTTTCATTGGTAAAACTTCAATAGCATTATTCCTTTGAGTTGTTGTACTACTCAAAAAAATGTCAACACCTCCGGTAAAACGAAACAATTCCATTGCTGTTGCTTCTATGCTGCTTGCCGATGCTAGCTTTATATTTATCAGCCAGCTTTTTGGTCTTTTTTGCATATGATAGGTGCACACATCTTTTACGTTAATAATTGGTGTCAGCTCAATTTTGAAAGGACTAAGGCCCTGTTCACACGATACCGGATTCATTTCGTATCGGATTGGGTCAGTGAATCCGATATGAAATGAATCCGGTACCGTGTGAACAGGGCCAAATATGATATGAATGAACATGACGATGTAATTTTATCACAATTAGAAACTTTGTCAAGTCTGCCAAGAACTCAATTAAGACTCGAGACTTTGCCAAGTCTGCTAAGACCTCAATCAAGACAAGACTTAAAGGTCAAGCAATTTCATATCTTTGGATCTTTAGGATCCAAATGCATAACCTGATTTTAAGCAACTAAACAGGCATGTTCCAAAGCACATCAATTGCCTTCTTCTGGTCTACCTCAGGTATCTGTTTAAAAGTTCTTGGACAATGTCACTGAATTGTTAGGGAGATGAATCATGCCCGTATTCCATACATGCACCAGCCCCCGTTTCCGGGTCATTGCACATGCGCATTATCACTTGAAGGCCTGGCGGGAAGTTGTGTGGTCCCTGACAGTACAGATGAGCGAATACTGTTATTAATGCGAATGTGCTATGACTGTAACACTGATTGGTTTAAGACGGTATTATTTCGAAACAGAGGACTAAAGCTTTCGTCTCCGGAACAAGAAGGTTGCTTCCAGGTTATACAATATTTTGTGATATTTGACAAATGAGAAATAGTTTTTATAAATGTTTCAAAAACCTCTTAATTTGTTGCATTCTACAACCCGAGAACAGTAAGCTCACATTGATATAAGCTTTCCATCTCTTGTGACTTAGTCAAGAAAATATTATTGTAATTGCAAAAACAGATGTTTTTTATCAAGTTTTGATGAAAATTTCTTGCCAAGCCAGAGAATGTCTGGGAATCTTCTACCCAGGTTCCGATGCATTTTGCTGCTATGCCCAACCATTCCTTGCCATACGAAAGGTCGAGCCCAAACAGTTTTAAATAATACATCCACTCAATTGACGGCCTCGATTTAAAAACTACTTCACAGATAGCTTTATGAACTTTTTGACTTAATATTTATAAAGAGACATAACCGTAGCCAGGGGGTCGTGGTGAAAATTTTCACCCGGGACGGTTTTGCCGTCAATTTTCTAAATGTTCTAAAGAATTAACGTTGGTTAAAAATCTACTATAGAATAACAACAATTTGAATTTTTTTATCCAGCAGGCCCGCAGCCAAGGGTGGCATGGGATTGTCATGACAAATTGAGTCAAGCTAATATTGAAGGAAGGAAAATTGTTAATTGGTGTCTCTAATTATCTATTTAGGACTTAAGGTGGTGCCTGGCGATCAAAAAAAATTTCGCTGCTAAGCAAGAAATTGAAAATAAATATGGCTGAAATGTCTGCCTGCAACAGGTTTGGATAGTTTGCCAGGCCTGACTACGGGCTTGTTATCCAGACGAAAAGTATTGTGTTAGATCCTAATCGTGGCTCAGAACATTGATGTAAATTAAAAGTGCATTTTTCGCTGCATTTTATTTTTATAAACTCAATTCAAATTATAGGAAGGCCACAGGACAACTTCGTAACAAGGATAGTCACAAAAGGATTCCAGGATATTGTTTTTGCTGATCATGGCCCACGGCTGAACGCGATGCGCAAAATCGCCCATGGTGCTCTAAAGATGTACGGAGAAGGACTATCCAAGCTGGGCGACAGCGTATCAGTTGAAATAGAAAAGTTGTTTGAGAGATTTGACGAAAAGAATGGTCAGGGATTTGACCCGGCAGCAGACCTGGGTAAAGCCTTTATACAGTCAGCTCTGTTTAATACGAACATGTGTAATTCGAGGTTCGTCTAATTCGAACAGAATTATCGGGTCCCTTGAAAAAAACATTTATAAATCGGATCTCTGCGAATCGAACATTTTATAATTCGAATATTTTTACGATCCTGTATGGAGTTTGAATTACACAGGTTTCACTGTATGCTTTATCTATCATTTATTATTTTATATTATCATATATCATTCATATGTCTGTTAATATCAATTATCATATATCACTCACATGTATCTACTAGAAAAAGCGAACAGTTACCGACTGCGTGCAATATCACGCAACTACAGCTGCGTGTGATATCATGTGAAGCACTTTAATAATTGCCAATGACGACGTGTAGTGGATTGGCGAGTGGCTTACGATGAAATGAAGTTCTTAAGTGTGACGTCATAGAAATTCTGTCTTTAAAACTTATGAATTTTGACCAAATCACAGGTTGCTTTAGTTGGACACATTTAACAAAAATTCCAAGTTACCTTAATACGATTTGTTGTACACACTGGGTCTCATAAATTCATTGGCTCAAAATACCAGTGACCGAAAACCGCCGAAAAAGATTCTTATGACGTCATCACACAGGGACTATCGACCCTTCATATCTATTATCATTTGATTTCATGGGTTTTCTTAGCTTCATTTAATATTAACTTCTTTTTAGGCCTTTCCGTGACAAACATCATTTGTGCCATCCTTTTTGGCAAACGTTACCAGCTTGATGATGGGGAATTTAAAGAGGTTTTGCACTTCTCCTATCTTATTGGCAAATTTGACGTTACGGCTGCAGTTAATTTCATTTCGTGGCTCAGATACTTACCAAACAAGGCACTGTCGGATCTTAAACGAGGCATTTTAAAAAGGGATGCCTTTCTGGACGCCAAGCTTCAAGAACACAGGGAAACCATGGATGTGAATAACCCACGTGACTTTACTGACCTTGTACTGTATATGCAGGACCTCGAGAGAACAGAAGAAAGCTCAACAGCCAAAGTGAATGATGTCAACCTCGAACAGATTATGAGTGATTTGTTTCTTGCGGGAGTCGAAACAACAACAACGACTCTGCGATGGAGCCTCCTTTACTTAGCAGCCTGGCCTGAGATTCAGATGAGAATTGCGGAGGAGAGAAAAGAAAGACTTGGGACAAGGCGGCCATGCCTGAAAGACCGTGGGAATCTTCCTTATTTCGAAGCAGTTGTCCACGAGATAATGCGCATGTCGAGTGTTGTGCCATTAGGAGTGCCCCATAAAACAATGTCGGACACGATATGCAAAGGGCGCGAGATCCCTGCGGGGACGCAAATTTGGTTCAACATATGGGCAATGCACAATGATGAGAATCAGTGGAAGGAACCGGATACTTTTAGACCGGAAAGATTTCTTGATGAAACCGGGAACCTGATTATCGGTGCAAAGAAAAGCTACCTGCCTTTTGGAGCCGGAAGAAGGGTATGCCTTGGGGAGGCCTTGGCGAAAATGGAGTTGTTCATGTTTTTATCAAGTATTCTATATCGATACGTCGTAATTAAAGGTGAGGGGGAATCCTCAGATTTGGAGGGAATCATCGGGGTTGTTAATATACCAAAACCATTCAAAGTCAAATTAGCCTTGCGCAGCGAAGTCACACGATGAGGAGGAGCTCGATCACGTATGACAATAGGCGTGCACTAATCACCTGTGAGTAACAATGAGAATCATCGATAATTTAGATAAATAGTTTAGTGTGTTTTATTTTTTAATGCCTCTCTACCCAATTTGTTTTTATTATTACTTCTAATGGTAAAGGGGATGCAGCAGGTTGAATCTGATTGGTTAAAACCCAGGTAAGGTTCGAGGATGGTTCAGTGGTTACGTCAAGTGGGTGCAACATACGGACCCCGGTCCAAAAGTGATCCGCGTGGGTATATTCTATGGCCCTTGTTAAGGCAATAACTTTTGAATTATTTAACCCTGCACTTTGTCTTTGTAGTGCCATTATAATTTCATTATAATTTATTAGTCATACTTAACATAATTAGGCATACTTTCCCATAATTAGGGAAATTGATTTAATCTAAAAGGCCATATTTGCAGACGAAAATTTACATGGCATTCTTCGCACATCAGCTACCAGTTTCATGTGTGATGTGAATAAACTTTCTGTAAATATTTGTCTAGCATTTGCTGATAATTTTCGTTATCATCCATCTGGCCCGCCTGTGACGTAAAGCTTTGTCTGTGGCCCGGCCTAGAAATTTAGTTGGACACCCTTGGTTTAGGTCACGGGCCACAGATTCATTAGGCGGATACATATGTTGTATAGTAAGTGCAGTCCAGTTCGGCATCACAAGACTCATATGCGATTTGCTCAAGTTGTAGAAAGATACGATCTATATGTGCCTTTGCCTGTGATATAGGTTTGGGATATTCTTTATTAAATTTCATTACAATTATCTCCTTGTTATCAGCAGGCCCACCGAGAGGAGGGGGGCAAGGGGAAGCAATTGCCCATGGGCCCGTAAGCAAAGAGGGTCCTGCTGTCAAAATCACTAAAGATAATAAGTTCAAACTGTTTCTATTTGAAATATTGCGCTTTATATCAAAGTTGTAAAAATCATATATGTATTTGGAAAGTTTGACGAATATGAATCAAAAGGAAATAAATAAAATGTTATACTTTTCAGATCCATATTAAACGCATTTTGAATTCTTTTTCTGGTTAGGAAGGGGCTTAAGCGTTTTCCCTTTTCAAGGCCCGGCATGGCTCTCGGCAGCCTTGTCTTTCAGTACTTAAAAATTTCAGCAAAATAACGTTACTAAAATGTGATCACCTACCCTGTTAAAAAGCCTCGCTCAGCCCCCTTCATCTTTCACACATACCCCCTAACTCATAAACACCCTTCAACGCCCCGTGAAGTCCCCTCAAAACCCTTTCAATTTCCCCAAGTACCCAAAACCTCCTTATCCTCGTTATAACCCTCACGTTCAGTAGAACCAATGAAATCTTATTTCGTTACCCCTCAAACTACCATTATCCGACCTTCCAGCAGTTGCCAAGCATACTCCCGAACCCTTGTCAACCAACTATCCATCTCCCTTTGTATTCAGGAATTTAAATAGTTTAAAAGTAAAATGTAGCATGGCCCAGACTGTAAATGCAACGCATTGTGTTTTAAAATTTAGCTTTTATAAAATCCCTCAAGTATAACTTGTAAAAGTATTTATTTGTGTATATTTAAGCATTTATTGCTATATTCGCACAGTTCTTTATCGATTTGGATCTGCTCAGTACATATTTTATTAAAGTATGCTACAAGTAAATGAACGATGCAAAAAAAACAAACAACAACAACACCATGAAACCCCCCTTGTACCCTACAACAAGTGACTGCGAAAGCGGGGAGCGGGGTGGGGGAGGGTACAGGAGTTTTATCTCCCAATACTTTCCAAAATGTACTAAAAACATCACCATTGCTTTGGTTTTGATTTTATTTAGGCCCCCAAACGTTCAAGCCTCCTAAATCTGTATTATACTTTGCGATCCTTGCCTACAACCATTTCACCATAAAAAACTAACTAGTTATTGTTATCGCTGCCAGTGGCGTACCCAAGGGGGGGGATAGGGGGGTCCGGACCCCCCACTTTTCTAAAGTATGGTTCTCGAGATTTGTCCAAAAACGATGTAAAACTCATTGGGGGGGGAGGGGGGTAGTATACTGAATGCTTGTGTCAATAACAATTGTAAAATACTTTGCTATTCACTGTAGCTAACATGAATCAAATAATGGGGGGAAATTTTGTAAAAAGGGCGTTTCCCGCATTGGCGAGTGTTTGAAGGGCGTGGTCCAAATTTTTTTTCTCCAGGCCCCCCCACTACTACAGCCCTGGGTACGCCACTGGTACGGACTATTGTTGTCGCTGCAGCTAAAGAGACTGTAACGGCAGTTTTCTTTCTCAATTTCGATTTTCCCATTACCACCGTAGCTGTTGTAGTTCTATAGACTATTGTCCCATAAACACAATGAAAAACGATGTTTAAAGCTGTCTATTTTCAATGTTTGTCCTCTCTAAAAACAGATATCTTCCTAGGAACAACAGTTTTCCTACAATCTCAATAAATCCAAATGTATGATTAAAACATTTCAAAATTCAAAGCCATTTATTTTCGACCTTTTCTCCTCTATTCTTGATTTCAAACAAGGAAAGAAGTAAATTGACTCACCAAAAGGTAACGACTTCTAGTTTGGATTCGCTGCTCCAGACTAGGCCTAGCTTCAATGGCTGCTTTCGTATCAAACGCGTTCCCTCGCATCGTGTCATTCTCGTCCGTGTTCTCAAAACAAACAGACTTTCCCTTGCCCTTGCAATGGTTTTTGGGTATTTGATAGCTCCTTAGGGAACATGATGCCAGCGCACACTACCAACACACAGGGAGAACGCTCCCAAAAAAGCCACAAGAGGCATAATTTTTTGAATTTTTGTGAGTCTCGTAGACGTAAAAAGTATTTACTATGATTCCCTCGAGTCGTGGTTTCCCTCAGGAGACACACTGCTCTTGGGTCCTGTTTTAAAGGTGCAAAAGTGCGTAAAGGGGTTGTCCTTTCCGTGGCAAAAAGATGGTTTACGGGCCAATGTCCGTTTTAAAAACTATAGTAAATCACCTTTACTCGGGTCTTGTTTTAAATGTGCATGTATGGGAGAAGGGCTAAATGTTTATGATTTTAAGCTCTTAAATTGTCTTGTCAAAATGACGGGCTAAGGGAACACAATCGTTTTAAAATGCTACGGAATGTCACCAGGAAGGGAAAACTATTTTTTAAAGCATCTGATTGGTGTTTGATCTTGTCTTCAATACATATATACCAATGTATTAAATTTTGCAGGATCGATTTTTTTAACATGAGGTTCTTATCTTGGGGTGGTATGTGACAATAGGTGGGTCAGGGGACATTACCCTTTAAAAAGACGATAGTACATTTCCAAAAAAAAATGAAACTAATTTTTCAAGATCTTTTTTAATTTTTTTTATTTTGTTTTGAAAGTATATGTATGAGATGCAGGGTCAAAGTTTCTTATATTAATTCTTAAAGATATGTGCTCTGATTGAGCGCTGGTCTGTCTTTTGGGGTTGCCACTAAGATAAAGCCGACGACAGTGGTCTGAATTTTAGGACAGTAACTTTTAAAGTTGGTATTATTAGATGTTTTCCAAACGGAACGGTTTGAGATGCAGCAGAAAACGGGTTTCAAAGGAAGTTGTGAAATATTTATTAAGTTAATATAAAAATTTGGCTAAAATAGCAAAAAGCTTTCAACAATATACGCAAAATTAAACTAAAATTTAGGTACAGCATTTTCATTGCTCCTGGAAGTCTTATATTATCGGGGTTTCACTGAAGCTCCATAAATTATACCCTTGCAGTCAAAGTTACGGATATTGACATTTGTTCGCGATATATAAGTTTAACTATAGAGGGAAGAAAATGAATGAGGTGGGAAGGCAATGGAGTGAGGTGGGAAGGAAAGGAGGGGTGTCGAGAGAAGGAGGGGAGGTGGAAATTGAGGTGGAAATTGAGGTGGAAATTGAGGTGGAAATTGAGGTGGAAATTGAGGTGGAAATTGAGGTGGAAATTGAGGTGGAAATTGAGGTGGAAATTGAGGTGGAAATTGAGGTGGAAATTGAGGTGGAAATTGAGGTGGAAATTGAGGTGGAAATTGAGGTGGAGAGAGAGAGAGAGAGAGAGAGAGAGAGAGAGCGAGAGAGAGAGAGAGAGAGAGAGAAAGAGAGAGGGAGGAAGGGGTCAGTTAGAAATATCGATGCCGAGATGGGGAGGAAGCAGACAGACAAGGGCTGTTGTTGTTGTAAATTTATTTTAATTAGATATAAAACGATAGCTAACAATATATACATAAGTATACAATGTTAACCAATCAAAATCGAACATATCTATCAATTAATACATTAAAGTAATTATAGATACTAAGTTAAAGATTAACTTGCATTGACTGCCAAAAGCTGACAGGCACTACATTTGCAAATTGGTCTATTCCATTGTTTTATTAGATTCTTAAAACTTTTAAAATTTTCTGTGGATTTCAGATCGTCGGGTAGGCCATTCCAAATCTTTGGCCCGATTGATATAAGACTTTTGGATCAAAATGTTGTTCGATTAGGTCTAACATGAGTTATTCAGTTTTCTTAATGAATAATTTGACGAACGTAATTTAAAAATACTCTGCATAAAAGGTGGGTTTAGCTGTTTTACTGTTTTGAATATTTAAATGCACATAATTTTTTAACGGGCAACGAGCATCGTGCATCTCTCTGACTTCAGAAACAGATCGTTATACGAACTTGTATCACCATTATAGAGAAATCATAGGGCGCATTGTTGTATCTGTTCAATTTTCTGTAATGATTTAGAATATGAAAAATACCAGACCAAGGTACAATAACTGAAATTGGAATATACAAAGCTCTGAACAAGAATATTTTTCTCGTGGAAACCAATAAAAGTCTTTAATCTTTTAACAACATTTAATCGTGTTGCAGCTTTTTTGCAAAGATTCGAAATATGTGGGTCGAAATCAAGTTTGTAATCCAACGTTACTCCTAAAAGCTCCACTGTCTACTCTGACTTAATTTTTTTACCATTAATGATTTTTTGTTCTCCACTAGTATTAGCTTGTTTTTCCTAAGAATTATAGCATGAAATTTTTTAAGGGTTTGCAATCATTCCAATTTTTTCTAACTATGATAAGGCATTTCCCGTTTCTTTTTGCAAAGTATTAACAAGATCACGCATGTTTTTAGAAAAATAAGAAAGTGTATTGTCTGCATAATTATAGAGCGCTGCTTGTTTTATGAATAGAAATAAGTCATTTATGTAAAAATTGAACAGGACTGGTCCTAGCACAGAGCCCTGGGGTACACCAGACATAACCTCTTGAAAAGAGCTGTATGAATTGTTTATCCGAACACACTGTTGGCGATAAGCAAATCAAGTGGGATACAATCGAAAGCTTTCGAAAGATCCACGAAGACTGCACCAACAAGATAGCCATTGTCAAGGCTAGTCTTCCAGTCTTCTATCAAACGTGTCAAAACATGTTGGGTTGCATACGTTTGTCGATACGCAGCAATGAGGACTGAAAGCGTGTAATCTAAATGTTTAACGAATTGATTTTTTAAGACTTTTTCATATATCTTTGAAAAGGTATTGAGAACACTAACTGGGCTGAAATTTCTTTCTAATGTACGATTTGATTCCCCTTTATCTAGTGGGCAAACTGCCGCTTTCTTTGCATCGTTTGGGAAACGGAAATTTCGAATGCTACAGTTTATTGAAGTAGTCAAAGTATTTGTATATTAATTTGCAGCCAAGAATACAAGCTTCGAAATTAGGTAGGGGTTTCGAAATTAGGGGTTTCGAAAGTACTGAAAACATAATAGGGTGGGGGGGGAAGAGGGCTGGGGCTTTATTCTCGACATCAGAGTAGATCTATACTACGAACAGTAAATTTGGTTTTACAAGCCTCCACCAGCTTCTAGAAGATGAAATTGACCAAAGAATAAAATTGATGAGATTTATTCTTCTAAGAAAGATTATCACTTACCAAAACGAAAATATATATTACTGATATATATTAAAAGATATCAAGCTGTTGAGTACAGTTTTGCGATCAATTTAAATCTATTCAAGCAATGTTCTTCAGTGCCTAAGATGTCATCGATTCGTCAGATCAAGTAACGGTTTTTTACCTGAAGGCGGTACCCTGTAGACGACGCACTCACAAGAACAGCACCTACTCGAATACCATGACATCTAAGTCAACATCCTTTGATTGCCTTTGCAGTATCAAATCTACTGACTGGCTCTCAAACCTCTTTGTTAGCTCCTTGTGCTCAAAATCCGCATGCAAGTTGAACTGGTACTCATTCAATAAACTGAGCACGTTGATTACATCTCTCACAAGAATCTCCAACTCCTTTTCGTGACGCCTCCACAGCGATTTTTCAGTAAAAAACTTGCTTATAATTCCTCTTTCCCGAACGAAGGTCCTAAACCATGTCACCAATAGTTTTTCACTCTTAGCCTCGCTTTGCCAATTAAGAGCCTCACAAATGAAATTCCGCGCGCGTAAATCGTCATCGAACAGAAAAGGTGAGTTCTCGATGATGTTTACGATCTCAAATAAAACGGGTTCTTCCGCACACGCCAGTGCGATATCCTTTGCAAGGGACCACATATTATAGGAAGTCGTACGCCCCAAAATAAACCGCGCAACGGTCGAGTCTTCTTTTTTTCCAATCAACAGCAACTTTGAAAATGCGTTGTAAAACTCCCGCCGCACCAGCCATCCTAACGCTGTGTTTATTGAATCGTCGCCGATTTTCCGGTAACGGTGTTGCGGAATATCAATGAATTGTGACCGTACTCGGTTAACGACTTCATGTAAAGGGCCAATAAACTGTTCACGAATTCTTATTACCTCAAGCGGTATGTATGCATCCTCGTCATCAGGCGACAAAACATTGGACAAAATACCGTTAACTTTTGTCGTTACCTTGGAAACCTTCCTTGAAATCGTACCTGTCATCTCGTTAACTCTTTTACTTAACGGTTCCTCTTTTACGTGCGCCTGTGCAGTGCCAGCCTCTGCCGGATTAGACCCAAAACAGGGACTTGGGATTGGCCTCAGATTCCAGTCTTTATCATTACGAGGCATCGCTAGTGATTCTTCCTTAAACTTAGTGACACGCCATTTCCCCAATCTACAACCACTTTTTGGTATCCAATGGCAACAAATTCCTCCTGTAATAACGAGGCAAAGAATTGCAATAAAGTTATATCTTTGATTTAATAGAAGCGAAGCAGAAAACTTTATCAAAAAGACAGGAAAACTTTGAATATATTTCAAATACCGAACCAGCTCTTAGATCTAGGCAAAACATACAGTTGCATCTGCCTAAATATTAATGTTGGCATTTAAATCAAAGGGGATCATTTAGATATATACGATGGGATTTTAATATGTAATAATGGAAAGTTGAAAACAAAAGATAATACTCAAAAGACGCGGATATTAAGAATCCGGATAGATATCATGTTTTGCTGGATGTCATATTTGTTGGAGAGCGACCCTAGGCAACCTGCTATTTGTTGATGCAGTCAAAAACTCCCTGACGTGTATGACACGAGGTTACTCGGGCTATCGTCACCGGATTCCTCAGCTTCGCCCACAATAGTTTCTATTAACAAGCTTTGGTAAGATCCAAAATCCAAAATCTTGTTGCTTTCCACAAAAGAAACTGGCAGCAAAAGAAACGTCGAGTGTTTCGAATAACAATCAATTTGAATAACATTCTACTGGAGCATATTCAATATTCAGCTGCCCTTGCAGTCACTGGAGCATGGAGAGGTAAGATTAGACAAAGGCTCTACGAGGAATTAGGTTGGGAAAACTTGTATCAGAGAAGATGGTATCGAGGGGCACAGTTGAATGTAAATATTAGAGTTGTAGTTGTTTTAAATTGATAAAAAAATAACTTTCGTTTCACGACCTCAGATCTCAGGAGGTTGATGCAAATGAGTTTCAAGATATCGATTCAAAATGAGATTATCTTCTTCAAACCCAGGAATCAAGGAAATACATTCTTGTTATCCGTTGCTACGAATTCTTTTTGCTCCAATTAGTAAAGACGATAGGGATCACATTTTCACGATTCTGCAGTTCCTCAATTTCCAGCCTGAAGAAGCCCACACTGGATTTGTTTTGTATATATTTGATTGAAGAAAAGGAATATGTTCTCAATGCTTTAAGAATCTGCGTGTGCAATCTAGCAGTACACAACAAATGGCGCCCAACGTGGGGCATTGAGAGCAATTACAAAGTCTCGTAAAGAAAGATGTCGACGGACAGCCAGACCGATCAAGGGAGCCTAAAGAGGCTAAAGCTTATTCGTGGTGTCAATTGAGGAAAAGTTAAAAAGCTAGAAAGAGAAGCTTTCGAATTACTACGTATCTATGGAGCAGAGTCGTCCGTGGAAAAAGAAGAAATTAAAAGAAAGTTAACGATCATCGCGAAAACTTTAAGAGATAAGCAAATAGAACTAATAAGGAAATAGAACTAATGCATTCTAGTAAGAAACATGTGGAAAGTAATTACTTGTTCATCCCTCTCATATTGTTGTGCGATGATTAAAGGGACTATGTACCGACAATCAACGGCTCAGACTTTAACAATAGACTTTGCATCGCGTTTTTGATCGAGAATTAGCCGATTGGCTCCGTGACAATAGGTCTATTGTATAGTCCAACCAAAGGGAATTTAAATGGCCAGTGAAATAACTTGGAACATAGTGCCTTTAAACCCTCAAATATAAAATATATTGCAGATCAGCTACCCAAAATAACTGGACCAGAAGGAAAACTCTAACCAAATCATTTTAGGGTGGACCCACCTGCATATAACACCCCGAGGGGTGCAAGTCCAAAGGGGGCAAAGCAAACCGATGTCCTAGGGGTCAAACAAACACTGCTCTTCAAAATTGTCCGCAGTTTTTACCATAATGCACAGAAAATAGCACAATAAATGCTCTCACACTTGGATTTTAGCATAACGATTTACCGAAACAGGGACATCGAAACAAGGGGTACAAAAGAGTGTACATAGGGCAGGTGCCTCCCCAAATTTGATGAAAAATGTCCTTACTTCCCCTCCCATTTTATTAAAAAGCCCCCTTTCTTCGATCCTACTTCCGGCGTCCCTTCCCCCAAAATGCATAAACGATCAAATCTCAAGTGTTTTCATTATTCCCTATTTTTCTCCCTACGATCACGTGCTTACCGTTCAGATCGACTTTCTTCCCTTTGACAATTTTCTTAGCAATCATGTTGTCATCGTTTGGGTTTGTGATGTTCCTCATTGCATCTAAACTGTCTGTCAACTCTGATTCGCTGTGGCAATCTGTGTCGTCAGCTAGATCCCAGGTCCCTTGAGCATTGACAAGATGGACGCCTAAAATAGAAAAAACAAATTCATGAAAAGATTTTTCCCTGCGATTAATCCACACCTAATGCAAACAATTCATAGCTCAATGACAGAACTGATATTATACAAAACATAAGCCGAATTTTTGATGTTGAAACAGTAAAAATCTATACTCTCAATCGCTGATTATCACAATTTAGGCCAAGTCGTAGACGATTCAAGCTTTGGAAAATTCTCTGTTTCTTGGGATTCCTAATTACTCACTTTAGAGGAGGTCCGGCTTTCACTAACTGTAAGAAATTAGCAATTGTTTACAACTTTTCGTAATTTGATTTTGAAATTTTGATGAAACGCTGCCAATTCGAGTCATTTCTAAACATATAGGACACTTTTTGGATCTAAAATTATTCAAAACCGAGAAGCTACTAATTTTCCCCTGAAACAGGTTAGATATGTCTACATCAAACAAAAGATGAGGAGCTGTGTGGACAGAAAGAATTCGTCTTCTCTCTTGGTCACTACAACAAGGTAAGAGAATAGCAGTCGCTGATTGGTCAAAAACAAAGAACCAATCAAAACGCAATTTCTTTCTCACGTTACTTCCGATCCGCACCTGAATTTATTAATAAAATCCAACGTTTATATTCTGACGAAATATACTCAGTTCTTTAAGAAATTCCAAATACACAAACTACATAGTTTTCTTTTAATAAGAACAAATTTAGTAAGAATAGTTGGGCTGAAAACTGGTGGAATTTTGAAATTAATTGAGAGCAATTGCTAGACTTAAATTTCATTTACAGCTTCATATCTTTATTGGTCTCAGTATTCTAAAGGCTGATTTTCACGAGGCGAATTTCGCAGCGAATTAGCGGCGAATAGCTGATAAAGGCATCAAGGCATGCGCAGTTTTGATTTTTGATTTCGCAGCGAATTCGCAAGACAGTAGAAAAGAGTTCTACTTTTTCTCGGCGAAATATTTCGAAGCATCTAGTTACCAGTCAAAGCAAAATTAAATTTTCTTGATTTGTAAGAAAACAATCTTGGAACAGTCGCCATGCGTGCAGTTCTGAAAATGGGCGCCTTGAAGTTGGGTTTTGGCGGAAATTATTATATAATTTCGCAGCTAATTCGCAGTTACGTGGAAATCAAAGACAATTTCGAAGTGAATTCGCAGTGAATTCGGTGCGAAATTCGCCTCGTGGAAATCAGCCTTTAGGAAAAAAGACAAGCCCGACTTCCATGGAAAAGTTTTTTAGGTACACTGTTGGTCATCGAACTTGTATTGTATCGTGTTTGGATGTTTACATTCCGAAAAGTTTCATTGACGAAGAAAGATTGTTGTAAAAGTTTGTGCTGTTTCTCTCGAACCTTTTCAAATTTACATATTACATAATATTAAGAAAGATTTCAGAATAATTTCAGGCATAGAATCAAAAAATTTTAAGAATATTGAGGTACGAAAAGAAAATAAAAAGTGTGTATTTCAAAGCAGATGTCTCCTGGTGGGGTGATGTCAAACCTACCCTAATCACAACAACACTTAAAGTAACAGTTCTCGTCAGGAATACAATCAAAAGTTTTGAAAAACTCCTAAACAAGCAAAGAAGACAATTATGATGACTAAAATCATTATTTTGACTAATACATTTGTTATTATTGCATACGTCATCTGCAAACCATCTTACAACAGTGTAGTTTATATGTGTTTATAAAAAACGTTGACTATGATAAAGATTATGATGATGATGTTGACGATAATGAGAACAATGGTGATGATTGATGTCGACAATTGTGTTTGTGACGTTAGTGATTGGTTATTGATTGATGATTATGATGACTGATCATGATTATGATAAATTCTAGGAATTTTAGGAATACATCAACTGACCTAAGGCTACAAAAGAAAAACTCCAAAAATGGACAGAAATGCATCTCGTTTAGAGGTGCTACAATCCTTGCCAAAATAAACTGGAACACCTTCCCATTGCAGCATGCAAATAAACAAAGCAAGTCTAAAACTACCTCACAAAAATATCTCTGCCGCTTCAAAAATTTCGACCCACTCCCCCCGTACAATGTTGATTTATTTTCTCAATACTTTCATACAGCTTTCAGTGAAAATTTTTTTACCCTCAGGATCAAAACATCCTAATTGAACAACATTGTAATGGGGGGTAGGGGGGGGATTTTTCAAAAAAAGCTTCAGCTTTGCGCAAGTGTTCCAACAATTTTGGCAAGGATTGTAGGTCTTGGAATGGCCTTTCAGCTGAGTGTAAACAGGCATCTTCCTTGACCAACTTCAAAAAAATCTTGCGAAATTGTAAATAGGCGTAATTGTAAATTGTAATTACCATTTCGCCTTTCGTTATAGATATTTGTAGTAAAATTAAACTCAAGTTAAAATAGGATTTTTTTAGATTGTAAATATTGAATTGTAATTAGCATAATTTGTTTTTTATAATAATTTCTGTAAGTATTTTAAGTGGAGGGCCCCTTGAAAATCAGCATTGCTGAAGGACTACTCTCCTAAAACATTTGAAATGAAATGAAATGAAAATTACAACAATGATTTAACAGGAACTCACCTGTTAGGCAAATATAGTCGTAATTGCTTTCTGCATTCTGTTGTCCCACACCGGTACAGTTCCGAAGCACAAGTTCCATCTGTTTATACGTCACAACTTGAAATGGCTTTCTTTCACACAAATCACATGAACTGCAATCGACAGTTGGCTGTGGTGAGGCGGATCGCAATTCGTTATGACCAATATCGGTATTCTCCTGCTCAGAAACCGGTTTATCAATTAATATTCCTCTGTTCTCTGCAGTGCCATTCTCAATAAGAGTTTGTTCAAAACGGGGCTCCTGCGCAGTGACATTTTCCTCAGTCACAGCTACCTTCGCATCATCAGCAGCTTTTTTAGCAGCAGCCTCCTCCTCAAGGGCTTTTGCCTTGGCTTCACGTTCCTTCTGCAAACGTTGTCGCCTCGCCAAATATGTATCCTTCATGAGTCCTCCCTCCTTCAAAACATATTTCCTGGTTCTTCTCTCATCAAATTCTTCTGTGTCTGGTAATGAATTTTCCGCAGCCGGATCATGTTCTTCGGTTGTACTATCATCTTGTTTTTTCCCTTGTAACTGCAAAGAAATAGCAAAAACTGCTGCGTCCGGTTGTTGACTTTCCACGGTCGGATCATGTTTGTTGGTGGTATTATCATCTTGTTTGGTCCCTTGCAACAGCAAGGTTGTTGCAGCATCCTTTGCTTCCGGTATCGAATTTGACGCGTCCGGAACTTCTTTCTCAGTAGCACTTCCTTTCCGATGTGTTAACCCATCTTGCAAGTCTTTTTCTTGCTCTTTTTCCGGAAACTTACCATTCACAGAATCCATAAAGCCTTCGATACTCGAAACACTCTCACTACTGTCACTGTCATAATCACCATCAAGATCCTTCTCCTCTGATGCATTTAATGTCGTCATTAACGGCGGGTTATCGCCTGTAGGCAGTATCATTCCGACCGGATGGCCTGCAACCGGAATAAGTTCCAGTTCAGATGGACCAGAGGCTTCTGCAATGAGATCTAATACATTAGGCCCGCCATCTTTGTCATTATCCAAATAGTCTTGAAGCTCTTCGCTTATTCCTCTCTGGATCAAATCCTTAGATTTTTCTTCGTTGCCCTCCTCTAAGTTCCAGCTATCACCACCCGATTCGGCAGAATCACTTTGCTGGCAAGCAACTAAGCTATCCGCGTCTTTAAGTCGTCTAGTCCCTTCAGAATCAAAATCCTCACCTTCGTTTAAATACTTCTCAAGTTCGCCATCATCTTCCGGTTCACCTGCAAAAGCAACTTGATTATCCAACTCGTTTCCGTCTATGTCGTTAGCTAATCCCTTGTCTTGACTCACGTCTGTTTCAGTTTCAAAATTCATAGAATCCCCATTGACACATGACATCAGCTCATCCACGTGACCCGCGGAATCCCCGCTTTGGATAGGTTTCAATACAGTATCATTTTTATCAAAAAGATCATTTTCATCGTCTTTCGAAACAGAAAGATGCTCATTTTCGCTATAGCCACCTTTACTCGTGGCAGACAAGTTTATCTCAGGTAACACATCGATTATTTTCAACGAATCAACAGTATTTCCCAGGCTAGAACTTTTCTGGCGCTGATCACAGACAATGTTGTTTTCAGTGATAGGTCTTTTTTCTGACAAGCGTATCACATGTTCAAGGAGCGGTTTCGGGGGATTACCTTCGCTTTCATTGGAATCTTCTCGTTCAATTTCCTCATATGACGTAATGTTTTGTGGAACCAATATTGCATGTTCCTTCTCGGAACTAACAGCAATAGATTGTGTCATTTCTTTATTGGCAAATTCTGCCTTTTCAACTTGATTGGCACCGTCTTCGTTGCTAATCACATGGGGTTGCAATGGTGCATCGTCATGGGAGCTGAATCTGTCTCTCGAGGGTTCTTCCCCATTCAACTGGGAATTCTCTACAAAAATAGGACTTCCTTCTGCGCAAGGTATTTCCCCGGTAGTATTTCCCAGGCTATCAATATTTTTTGAGACAGAAGAAACATCATTGAAAACGAAACCGGTGTTCAGCTGTTCATCTGGTGGAGCCTCGAATTGCTGTTCCTTCGGTTTCACAGCCTCGGAACTGGGTGTTACATCACGCTTTCTGCTACCGAGGCTAATCTTCATACTCACCCTGCTTTGCAATATCGATCTTATTCGGGATTCTCCGCTTTGGCTTGGTGTCCGGTAAACCGGATTGAGATCCGGGGCGTTCGAGTTTGGAATAGGCATGATTCTTTCCTGCACAAAAAAGACTTCATACAATAATCTTTTTCTAAAGAGCAAAATTTGAAGTTGAGAACTCTAGTTTCTTAACCTATTTGGGAAATTTCGACACTGGTTGATTCTAAAGAGGTTCTTAATTACGATGTCGTCAACTTAACATTTCGAATCCCATTTTTAGTTTTACATGCTTGGGTGGACCGCCGGCCCGCGACAAGCTGAGCTAGTGGACCGCAGGCCCGCGACACGCCGAGCCAGTGGACCGCTTAGGCGGGGTCGCCAAGAAAGGCTAGTTTACTTCCATTTTATAATAACAAATAACAATAACATTAAATAAACTTTTTTAGGAGGATTGTAATATATTTCCGCAAAGTGTGGGATTTTATGACATATTCTATGTCGTAAATTGAAATTCAGAAATTTTCCAACAAAAACTTTTAGGAGAGGATTTTTGCAGCTGCAAACAGCGAAACCTGACAATTTTTCTAATCTTTTCAATGCTCGTAAATTCACTTCATTGCATTTGTGTCGAGAGGTATGCTCACGTTGTTATGCTATGTGTTTGCACACTTTTTCAAGAACAATTTCCCAAAAAAACTAGCCTGACAAGCGATCAAAATTAACGAACAAATTTAGAACAGGCCGAGGCTGACACTGAAACTGAATTTTGAAACCGCCTTGCGAAACACCCTTGGGAAATCTCATCTCAAAAGCAAGGGGTTTTCGCAATCAAGGGGTGCTTTTTGGTGACTTTTCAAACCTGTCTTCGAACGAAGGATGTCTTACTCACTTTGTTTGGAAATGGGCCTGGGCAACACGCTAAAGCACACTTACTAGCAATGGCTCTGCTAAAACCTTGAAATTTCAAGAACAAATTCAGAACAACCCAGCCTAAAGTTTTCGAAAAATTAGAACTTTCTGTGAATGAGCAATTTATTACCAGTTTTGTGAGTCGGTGAATGGATGATTTCATATACAAAGCAGAGAATGTTTAGCACGAATGCAATGGTTGTGGCACAGAAATTCTTTTCTGTGGTAATGGGTGTGATCATGGGTGTGGCTTCTAAAATTTGCCAAAAGTCTTGCCCCTGACCCGCGACCCCCGGCCTGCGACCCCCCGACCCGCGACCACCCGACCTGCGACCCTCGACCTGCGACCCAGCGACCCCCCGACCCGCGATCCCCTTCTTAAAATTTCCAGATGACAACCCTGGTTTTGCGTTATGAGACTCCATTCGATTCATTGTAGAAACCAAATCTCACCTTATCTTTGGCACCATCACAAACCTCCTCGTCATCACTGTCGTCATCAAATTTAACCCTACCAATCAGCTTTGCTACAAAAAACAAAAGCAATTACTAAAACTGCAATAAATAAAGGTAAAATTGCTGAGTTGATGTTAACTAAATTTTTTTCCTTAAATATAAATATTTCAAGATAATTTGAGCCATAGAATATTTGCCTATTCCAAGTTGCAAAACCAGTCAAATGACACAAGTGCTGTAAATCTCAATTGAATGATTGCATGATTCACCACTTATGATTTCATGATTTCTGATTCCATGATTCATGATTGCATAGCTTCTGCTTTCATGATATTTGATTAAATTATAATTTTTCTTTCTCATCGATTATTCAACATTTGGCGCTGTTTATATACCGAAAGCCCGCCGGTTCACACATGTTTAGAAAAAAAATTGAAAAACATGAATTTTATTAAATTATAAAATTAAATTATAATTGATCAGATTTTTGATTCCGTGGATCATGATTTCTGATTTAATAATTTCTGATAATGTGATTGCTAACTTCTTGCAATTTTAAAAAATGTGTGATTACGACCTTACCTTTGACATCTACCTTCCTGCGCCAAATACCGTTTTCCAGCTCTGAAAAATGAATTTGATAACATTCTAAGGCTCAAATGGTTCAAATATCCAAGCAATTCCCAACAAAAAAAAACTTGCAACGAAGCTGCTATTAAATGAATACAGTAATTATGAACAGTCAAATCTATAAATTTCTCTAACATTTTCCGCGGGCCTCTTTAGACTTTGGTTCGGTTCGTCAATTCCTCACTTGTCAAAATTTTCAGAAAACTGATTTTATCCAGTGTTGATGGGTTTTTTTGAAATTCTCTCCTTTTTAAGAACTCTTTAGAGGCAACCTTGCCTAAGAATTTGCTACGATCTTAAGACTGCGGCTGCAAAGTGTGTAAAAACTTTATTTACAAGACTTTTCTTTACATTTTGTATAAATGACCTTAATTAGCTGAACGCTATTGTCCCTGCCAACTTTAAATAAATTGTTTATATTATTATACAATCTAAAGAAGATGTGTTGGCTTATATTACGTTTAGAGACACATCCATTTGTAATGGTAGTCTATCATGTATCCTGGGTGCCACAGATAAAGTAGCTAAGACTGCTGTGCTGGCAAAAAACGAGATCCTCGTTCAAATAATTTGTTCTCTGACTAGCTTCGAACTATATTTATAATACCAAGTTATGGAGAATCTGGCACCAGTGGCGGACACTTGGGGGGGGGGCGAGGGTGGGGGGGGGGGCGACCGGCCCACAATACTTTAGAGAACAATGGTCTTTTGTTCTAAAACAATGGGAAATGTGACGTCATCTTATTAAAACAATAGGCTTGCCCCCCCCAATATTTGACCAAGTGTCCGTCACTGTCTGGCACCCTGGTATTTATGAGCCTGAATGTCTATAGGGACCCTTTGTCGTAGCCTGCTTTCTTAGTAGGGGCCCACTAAAACAAACTGTCCTTCTCTGCAAAGTTTCATACTGTTGTACCAAAGTACGACTGAAATACGATAATACCGACTATTAAGATCTTGGGCGGTGTACCCTAGTCTAAAAATAGAACAAGGGGGCAATTTTCAGATGCAGTCTTTATCCTATCATTTCCTGCGTATCAGATTGCCGTCTATTGCAATGTTTCTTGCTATTGTACCTACTTTCGGCAGAGATATCAAAATAACGTCGTTAGTGGAGTAATGCGGTAAAATACCCTAGTCTAAAAATAGCCCAAGGGGGCAATTTTCTGTGGGGGTCTATATCTTCTCTTTTTCAACGTATCAAACTGTCATATTTTGATAAGTTTAGCGCTGTAGTACTAAAGTACGACTGAGATGCAATCAACCGTCTTTATAAGTCTGGAGCAAAGAACCCCAGTCTAAAGAAAGAAAGGGGGCAATTTTCAGTTATGTTCTAAATCCTATCTTTTGTTCTGTATCAAACTGTCCCATGTTGTAAAGTTTCGTTCTACTATACCTACTTTCAGGAGAGATGTTGTAATACTGCCGTTAGGAGCTTGGGGCAAAGAGCCCCATGTCTAAAAATAGCAAAAGGGGGCAATTTTCAGTTATGTTCTATATCCTATCTTTTGTACCGCATCAAACTGCCCCATGATGCAAAGTTTCGTTCTACTAAACCTACTTTCAGGAGAGATATTGTAATAATGCCATTAGGGGCTTGGGTCAAAGAACCCCTTTCTAAAAATTGCTAAAGGGGGCAATTTTCAGTTGGCTTCCATATCCTATCTTTTTCAGCGTATCAAACTACACATTCTTGCAAATATTCATGCTGGTATCACAATTTGCACAATTGTTTGACTAACAGCCCTGACTAAGTGGTATGGTGTGTTTACTGCGAAGACCGAATCAACTGCAAACCTTGTGACGCCACTGATTCTTATGCTTTGTCACTCTCACTCATTGTTTTTAAAACCCCAAAAACAATTTTTCCTGTGCAAATTTTCAAGTTACTTCTCGCTTTATATTGTAACAACATGTAGAAGTTTCAGTTTCTTACAAAAAAACTATATGTGAAATTTCATTTTATAGGCACTTTAACAGGGACAAAATAATACATTACAATATCCATAAAAGTTATAGCAAAGACCTGTTTGAAAATCAACAGAAGCATGTAGAACTGTTCAATAAGTTCTCGCATTTTTAAATCCATAGCTTGCTGTCAAAGGATTGGGAAATTAGGCCAAGCTAGGGTTCCTCCTAAGGATACCGCCATTTTATTTACAGTGGAACCTCGGTCCAGTATCCTTTCGAAAGAATGTTTTCAACTCACCGTAAAATATCTCCAGTGGTTTGTCAGCGTCAGATAGTTTTATTTCTAAAAGAGAAAATTCCTGATAATTAAATGTAATTTAAAAAGAGTTCTTGTCATGAAGAATGCTCGTTCATTCATCTGAGCTGTTATTAAATGCTAATAGGTATTTTCACAGTTCCCAGTGCCTTTTTTATGCACAATGTTTTGGTCCCATAAAGGATTGGAGATCAAATGCAAGGGTTAAAATGCTTGACTGTCCGTCCCTAGTGTTATTAGCAACTTTCTATCGAAGGCTTAAAAAGTAGGTTGAGAAATTTCTCTGATGTTCAAAGAGCGGAACTTCCTCTCGAAGCTTCACGAGTAATACAATAACATGCTATCTGCAGGGTGTGACTCTTGGGCTACGATTCGTATGGCAGCTTCATTCCCGGGATGTAACACCAACGGCATAAATGATCTTCTTGCCCTCTCAAGGTTATTGTGGAACGCATTATAACGTGACCACATCTTCAATCTGGTTTTCTTTTGACAGGTTAAACGTGAATTGTATTTCGTAATTTAGTAAATGGAAATAAGACACGATAAATATAGGTGATTGACCTCTGACCTTTTTATGGTGACCTCTGACCTCTGACCTTATAAGTTTACCCAAGCAGGAACTTTTTTATGCATGGATTTTATACGGAATTTTTTCTTAAAATATTCAGATGTGCTTGAATAATACAACTAAAGGAAGGCAGGTTCAGTTGGGTTTGATTTGACTAATCAGTACTCTCCTTACTTAGATAGGGCTGAACTTTAACCCTTGCTCTACGAGAGCAGCTGCTGTTTTTAAAAAACGCATTGTGTTCTGCACTGATGTAAAGAGACTTACAAATATCAAAGGGAAAAACCACACGACCAATTATTTCCAGCAAGTTTCCATTTAAAGTGTTTACTAAAATAGGCCATTGGTAGCAAAAAGGAATAAGTGATAATTAATGATAAAGAAAAATATTAAATGAAGCTTACCCAATCCTGAATCTAAGAATTTCTTCACTAAAACAAACTTTCCTTTTTCCAAATTCGGTAATTTTTCCACAACTCTTGGTAATTTTGCAGCCTAGAAGTATGATATGAACAATTAAAAAAATAGATAAAATTTAGACAAATTTATTAGTTGGTATCACAAAGCCACAAATTTTGAAACGTCGACAGCAGAGGTCAAAATCCTCAGACAGAAATTGCAGTCGCACTCAGCCACAAAGTTACGATGAACTTGTTCAAGATTTACGCAGAAATGTTACGGAAAAATATTCAATATACATCTAAAAACATTGCTATTAAATATACAAAGAAATAAATGCCAGGAAAAATATAAAATTTCAACAAAAACAGTTTCAACAAGCATTGGAACAAATAAATTAAAGGCACTATGTCCTGATGCATTTCGCTGGGCATTTAAATTACCCATCGGTTGAAGTACACAATAGACCTATTATTACGTATTGAATCGGCTAATCTTTCTATTTTAAACGCCCTATTATTAACTCTCAACGGTCGACCGACGGGATAAAGGCAAGCATAATAACGCTTGTGTACGATGTTTCACATTGAGGGTCTCTTGTTCAAAGTCTTATACCAAGTTTTTGTCAGCGACTCACTACACATGGTGTCAATATTAGAAGTACGGTATTCTAGATAAAGAAGATGGATGTCTTTTTGAAAAGATACCAAAGTTCGTTTAAGGCTTAAAAGCTAGAACACGCAACAACAGCAACGATAAGCACACAACAACAACAAAAAGCAAGATAAACAACAACAGCAACAAAAACAAGGTCTAGAGCAACAGCAACATACCTCAGATACTGTTATGCTGGGTAGGGCTGGGGTTGCGATGAAATCACCGTCGTCAAGGAAAATAACGAGGACCTTTGGGTAGAGAATACGGTAATCTTAAAAATAGGAAGAGTAATGTTAGTATTTCATTTGTTGAGTAGCCATAGAAGAGAAATATATACATAACATCGAAGTACTTACACAAAAACTTACATAATTCAGCATTAAGGCTGTTACGAATGTCAAAGCGATTAACACTTGATATGTGTCATGTGATTGTCATTTGACTCTACCTGACAACACCTTTAGGGTTGCTACGCTCAATTCTGGTGAAGACAGGCTTTTAGAAAGGAAATATATAGAATAAGTTCAATTGTTGGTATGAGAAACCGAATGAGATGCGGAAGGGCAACAATTCTGGCACTCAAATACCGTATTTCCTCTAAAGAATGCCGCGGCGTTTATTATATACTCCAAATTCTGGATGCGGCGTTTGTCAGAGGGCGGCGTTTATCAGAGGGCGGCGTTCATTAAAGGAAATACGGAAAGTGGAACTGTTTTCCCTGAAACAGTCTTTTATTTCAAGCAGTCTTTGATCCTAGCAGTGAAACAGTTTCACAAATTCTGGATGCGGCGTTTGTCAGAGGGCGGCGTTTATCAGAGGGCGGCGTTCATTAAAGGAAATACGGAAAGTGGAACTGTTTTCCCTGAAACAGTCTTTTATTTCAAGCAGTCTTTGATCCTAGCAGTGAAACAGTATGTTCAAAAAATACTTCTTTCTGTAAAACGGAATTTAATTCTGGTCGTAAAACAGGGTTACCTAATTTTCGTTCCCTTTTTCGAAACAGTCAATCATTTTGATAGCAAGATAGTTTTTATAATGGCCCTGAAAGCACTGATTTCTAACATAAAATTCATTAGCTTTGTCAAAGTGGAAAATCGAGAAAACTTTTTCAAGTTCGACAAAAAGAGTTGAATTAACCCTTAAAGATACCATGTTTTAAGTTGGTCAGTGTTTCTAGAAGTGAAAGTGTTTTCTCAGACAAACTCTTTGTTTGAATCAGTCTATAATCCTGGTAGTGCAACTGCTTTTTCAAGAAATATTACTTTGTATAGCACAGTACATGATTTTGAAAATGAAACGGTTTTCCCAGAAACAATTTTTTGTTACAAGCAGTCTATTATTCTGGCAGTGAATAAGTTTTTCCTACAACCCTTCATTGCTAGAATGGATGCTTCAGTTTTACTTTGAAACAGTTTTACCCTGAAACATTTTTTCTTTCAGTCAGTCTATGCTCTAAGAAGCGAAACAGTTTTCCATAAACCCACCATTGTTTGAAAGAGTCCATCATTTTAGCAGAGAAACATCTTTACCCTGAAACACTCTTTCTTTCAGTCAGTCTATGTTCTATGTAGCGAAACAGTTTTCCCATAAACCCACCATTGTTTGAAAAAGTTCATGATTGTAGCAGAGAGACAGCTTCACCCTGAAACACTCTTTCTTTCAGTCAGTCTATGTTCTATGTAGCGAAACAGTTTTCCCATAAACCCACCATTGTTTGAAAAAGATCATGATTGTAGCAGAGAGACAGCTTTACCCTGGAACACTCTTTCTTTCAGTCAGTCTATGTTCTATGTAGCGAAACAGTTTTCCCATAAACCCACCATTGTTTGAAAAAGATCATGATTGTAGCAGAGAGACAGCTTTACCCTGAAACACTCTTTCTTTCAGTCAGTCTATGTTCTATGTAGCGAAACAGTTTTCCCATAAACCCACCATTGTTTGAAAAAGATCATGATTGTAGCAGAGAGACAGCTTTACCCTGAAACACTCTTTCTTTCAGTCAGTCTATGTTCTATGTAGCGAAACAGTTTTCCCATAAACCCACCATTGTTTGAAAAAGATCATGATTGTAGCAGAGAGACAGCTTTACCCTGAAACACTCTTTCTTTCAGTCAGTCTATGTTCTATGTAGCGAAACAGTTTTCCCATAAACCCACCATTGTTTGAAAGAGTCCATCATTTTAGCAGAGAAACAGCTCTACCCTGAAACACTCTTTCTTTCAGTCAGTCTATGTTCTATGTAGCGAAACAGTTTTCCCATAAACCCACCATTGTTTGAAAAAGTTCATGATTGTAGCAGAGAGACAGCTTTACCCTGAAACACTGTTTCTTTCAGTCAGTCTATGTTCTATGTAGCGAAACAGTTTTCCCATAAACCCACCATTGTTTGAAAAAGTTCATGATTGTAGCAGAGAGACAGCTTTACCCTGAAACACTCTTTCTCAAAGTCAGTCTATGTTCTAAGTAGCGAAACAGTTTTCCCATAAACCCACCATTGTTTGAAAAAGTTCATGATTGTAGCAGAGAGACAGCTTTACCCTGAAACACTCTTTCTCAAAGTCAGTCTATGTTCTAAGTAGCGAAACAGTTTTCCCATAAACCCACCATTGTTTGAAAAAGTTCATGATTGTAGCAGAGAGACAGCTTTACCCTGAAACACTCTTTCTTTCAGTCAGTCTATGTTCTATGTAGCGAAACAGTTTTCCCATAAACCCACCATTGTTTGAAAAAGATCATGATTGTAGCAGAGAGACAGCTTTACCCTGAAACACTCTTTCTTTCAGTCAGTCTATGTTCTATGTAGCGAAACAGTTTTCCCATAAACCCACCATTGTTTGAAAAAGTTCATGATTGTAGCAGAGAGACAGCTTTACCCTGAAACACTCTTTCTCAAAGTCAGTCTATGTTCTAAGTAGCTAAACAGCGTTTCTAGAAACAACGAAACGTGTCAGGATACAGACGACGATCGTAGTGATGTGCTTGGGCAGGCTTCGCTGTTTTGGTTTCGATCATTTTCCTATCAGTCTACATAAAACTAGAAGAATGTTAAACCAAACAATGCATCTTTAAAGTCATTGAATCATGGTTAATAGGCCTTTTCTATATGTTGTCAACGATGGATTCTGATATCACGCGAAACTGCAGGAATCACCATTTGGTTTCGGCGTGATTCCTGCAGTTTCGTGTGATATCAGCATCCATCGTTGACAACATGCTATTGATAGAAACTGTTGACTTAGTCAGTATGAGATGAGCTCATGTGACCAGTTTCAGGTCAACCAATAGCATTGCAGCACGAAAATCATGACTCAGCATATTTGGGTACCTTAGGGTATATCATATCCTTTTATGGTGACTCGATGCCTCTTACACAAAATCATAAATGCCTGACCCCTAGACGTGAAAATTATTTGTATTTGTATTTGTACTTGTATTTGTTGCTACCTAGCATTCGAAGGTAGTTTCTAGGACACTGAGAAGCTATGCTTATCGAGCAGTATCCTGGTCCTTCCTCTCGATGTGATCACACCTCGTGATTCCTTTGCTGGGAATTACAGAGAGCTGGCGACTCTCCTCACTCTGGGTGAAAATTTGGTCATGCCAGGGACTCAAACCACGGACCTTTGGGTCTGTAATGGGCGCCTCTAACAACTGAGCCATTCTCGCATAATCATGCTGAAGATTAACAATTAATATCGTCCCAACATCTGCAGATAAAAACTGCAAGGAAACAAAATATTTTGTTTTAAAATGAAAATTTACCTTGTAAAACTTCTCAATCATGAACAACTGGCAGCCATCTTCAACAAATACATGAATTGGCGCCAGTTTTCTAACCATCAAATCTATGGACAATGTTGACATTTTAAAATCGTTGAATTTAGAAGGTTCTCGAAAAACATGACAAATTAATATAACTGGTTAACAGCAAGTAAGCGACGTCCTTTGTTAAGAAATGAAAACTCATCGAAATAGAAATTTAATTCTTTGTTCCCGTAAACCAATTAATATCGCGACAAACTGTCTTTGATATGACCTAGTGGAGACCATTTATCTATAAAAAGACTGGATCGAGTTTTTATTGTCTTGAAACACTAAACTTTGAAGCACGCTCAATTTCAAAAGAAAGAGGGCCTCAAACAGAAGCGGGAAGTTACTTTCAAAAACCAACGCTTGGATGATATGGATAGGCTAGAGAAATAATGCTGTGTGTATTAGTGGCGACAAAAAGTAGGCCAAAAAGATGAACACGTTGTTAGGAGTGATTGTTTAGGCCCTCTCCTCGAGTGGTCTGTACTGGGACACTCTCTTCGGATGGCGACGCTTTTCTCACAATAGAAGCTCAATCCAGTCTTTTTTATAGGTCAGTTCTAGAAACGACGTCGACAGAAACATAACATCGTAGGCCGTTAAATATTTAGCCTCGGGGGAACGGAGTTTTCGCTACGATTATTGCAAGGTTGCGGAGACGAAGAAACGATGGTTCGTGGCTGCCATTTTCAAAATAAAGAACGATACTCGAAAAACAGAAACGATTAGAATTGATGCTACTTTATTTTGATTGTAGATAATTTGAAAAATTATAAAATCTTACACATGTCCCTTGACATTTTTCTTAAAATGAATTGAAAATTGGTGAGGGTTGAGTTAGGCATATCTATCGTGATTGCAGTAATACAGTCATGATTGCAGTTTAGACAAAAAGACCAATGGACGTCATCTTATCAAAACAGTAAGGCCATGCTTTTTTCCATCAAATCAGTGGCGGACAACAGGGAGGGTGAAGGGAAACAGTCGCCCCCACCAATATTTCGGAAGACAATGGTCCTTTGTTCTAAAACAATGGAAAAATGCGACGTTATCTTACCAAAACAATAGGTTTGCCTTACCCCCCTCAATATTTAATCAAGTGTCCGTCACTGCAGAACGGTAAATTTATTATGGTTCTATAATAATCTGAGCCACATTAAAACAAAAGTAACCCGTTGATTGAACAAAGTTCTTTCACCTGCTTTACCTCAATCAATCTGCAACATGTCGAAATAATTTGGCATATGAAGTATATTTCCTTTTTCATTTACATTTTTCATGATTTATAATTTATTTTCTTATTTTCCGTATTTACCTCTAGGGGAAATTTATATTGTATTTTCATTTCTACATTTTTCACTTTATTCTTCATTTTAATTTTTCATTTTTACTTTTCATTTTATTTAATTTTTCATTTTCATTTTTCATTATCTTTAATTTTGTTTTTTGTTTCTCATTTTATTTAATTTTGTTTTTTGTTTTTTGTTTTTCATCTTTCATTTTCATTTTTCATTATTCATTTTTACAGTTTTCATTTTATTTTTCATTTTTACTTTTTATTCAAAATTTTTAGGCATGGTAGAGAAAAACTAACCAATCTGCTAGAGAAAAACTAACCTACAGGGGGGCATGCACTTAAATACCATATAAGCCACATATCAAGTTCACAATGAAGCCATTTCAAGACATGTCACATAAAGTAAAAAATCAAAAAAAAAAATTTACTTGACGTCATAATCTATACGTACCAGTACCATCTTTATTGACAGCCCAAAGGTATGCGGCCTTTTCCCCCAGAATGCCACCCTTAGGGTGCATTGCGCGATAAACATCTTTATATGTAGCAGCTTTGGCAAGCCTTATCTCTTTTGTGTCCCCGTGAATGTCTGTTATAAGTGCACAAAACTCACTCCTAATTGGAAAGTGATACAGTTTTTTGACGGTACAAAATTTGAAAAATGCTTTGGAAAAAGCAAGCACTTTACAACACAATTTGTTTGGCTAACACATCTCAGAGCATAGAACGTCAGAAAAAGGTTCTGTGATGGCAAAATTGAAAATATATACTCAGTTGTGGACTAAAATAGGCCAATCAGAAAAACACAAGCACATAAGCAATATAGTTGCCCAATCAGTACTGCGTGTCTATAGGAAAATCACTGGAGCTCAAGAGAGAGAACGAACTCCTTCTGTCTCCACAATTGCGGCTTTACTGTTTGAATGTAGATCGATTCCAAAACTTTTATAATTTTTACGCTTCATGCTTGTTTGATGTTCTATGCTGTGAGGAGTGCCAGGCAAAGCTTTTAGTATGTTGCAAAAAGATGATACACGAAAAAAATACAGTTTAAACACATTTCAATATGGCTCTAGAACCTCTATAAAAATATTGGATGGTACGAGGGCGCATAAGGAAAAGAAAGACATGTACGAGAAGACAACGGATTTGAATAATGTAGACTGGGCAAGATTATAACTTTATGTATGACCTGTTTGTTTTCTTCAACAACTCAATAATTTAATACAAGGACCTTGGGGTTCTAGTGAAGTCTCAACGCGGATTGGAGAGAATTCACGATACCTTTGATTTCATATTCTTGGCGCAAAAGTTCGTTAGAATTCAATAAGAAAAACCTAAGAATTGATTGAGCAGTATCAGCTCTCTTTAATATTGTTGTTGTTGTTTTCGCTTTTAGAATGATGTATGGCCTAACCTGCACATGGTTATTCAAACCTTTTCAATATCCATGTTAATCGTAAATATGAAGGAATATACATTACTTGTGTTAATGTTAAAAGGTTTTTAGATGGTTTCCTTCTGGTCTTTAGTATTTTTAACAAAGTTCGAAATTTTGGGGAACGAAACTATAAAATCTAGGCCACGCCCTTTTACCGACAGAGAACGCCCTTTTATCAACAATGAACTCTAATTTTACCAATTGCAGAGACCAATGACTAACTTTCAGTTACATAAAGGCATTTTCAAAATATTAGAGCCACGTCACAAAAAATATTGTGCCAAAATATTACCCCTCTCTAAATATTTTCTCATCAAAAATAGATGAAATAGCTAAGTTTTCCTGCCGATAAGTAGGATGGAAATGTCCCCCCCCCCCTGTTGTAATAGGGTTTGAGTAGTGAAAGATCAACAGCGATAGGAAGAATATCATAAGCATAATTGACATAAATTAGTAATTAGGTTCCAGTCCTTTTACGCTGGCGCTGCCATTGCAGTCGGTAACCAACTGTGTTGAATTCGAAAACCGACCGTAAGTCGCAACTAGACCAATAAGCAGTGCAAACAGTTTAGCGTTTTGAAAATCTTGGTTTTAAAAATGAAAGGAAAGGCGAGATCAACAAGACATGTCGTATGAAAATAAAATATATTCACTCACTTAATAAGATTCCGGTTCTCACCCATGGGTGCCTAAAAAAGTAAAGAATCGTTTCTAACCTGCCAGTGCCTTATAAGGCCTGATATACGGACAGGGTAACGTGCTACTTTGTCTAAATAAATAAATAAACCGTACTAAAGCAAGGATACAGTACATCCTTGTCAATAAAAGCCTTCTAATTGACTCTAGAGTTTTGAATGAACGTATCCACCACTAGACAATCTTACAAAAAAGATCCACCCGTGACATCGTGACATTAATATCCGAAACATTCCCCCTCCCCCCTCCCCCGTTAATTTTTTGCAGCTTCACATATCACAAAACAGTACATAGAACGTGCTGCAAGGAAGTGCTCAGAGGACAAAAGAAAGGCTGAAAACAGTATCAAGAATTAAATATTTTCATTTTACAATTGTGTCATGCACTCCATCCTTCTGTATGAAGAGACCAGCGTCTTTTTAATATATTTTTTCGGAAAAATAGGGAAGGAATGCTATCCATTGCCCCCGTTTATCATTATTTAAAAGATTTTCAACTTACTCACATTTATAACAAACCCCTTGTCTATTCCGGAGTGTAAGAACCAATATAGGCGAGGAATAAAATTCACCCTCTTACATAGGTGTATAACGACATCTGGGCCAAGAGGGCTGCAACCCCCTTAATCTGGCAAACTTTATCGCTTTTCACGCTCAATTTGGGCAGTTGAATGTCAGTGAGACAATAATACCCGGGGGATCTATACTAAGACCCTCTAAACGCATAGCATTCGCTAAGCCTATGACCAAATGGGGGAGGGGGGGGTGTTAACTGTACCATTGTCAAAAAAGACTGATTTGACATCGCTTCTTAGCAGTTTAATTGGGAAGATTCTATATAAAATCTACAGTACAAGTACAAACAACATGGACTATTTTTCCGGATTAATAAGACGGTGGTAACATCTAAGACGTGGTCCTAAATTGAATTGGTTGATTAAGTTCGTTTTGTGCAAATTGAATTGAATTCGAGCTCAAAACGGCAATGATTCTTGTTTTTGTATGTATAATTTTGCCATCAAATAAATTACAATTTAAAATTAAGAAAAAGATCTAAGTACAGATATATAAAATTTACAGATAGAAGTTAAAAACGTAGACTAAAAACACCCCAGGTTAAAAATGGCAGGGATAGCATTAAAGGGCAATACGATCTTGTTTCCATAATGGTTCCTCCAGAGGTGTTATAAAAAAGAAATGTGTGCATGAAAAATTGATTTGTATCCAAAACTAGGAAAAAAGTAATTCTGGAAAAATGTTAACTAGCACCTTTTCGTTGGCTGAATTTGGATTTTTAATAAAATATGTAGGGGCTATCCTCCTGACTTTGTAGATCATCAAAGAATTTATCTTTGATCTTGTGTTTGAAACTATTGACGTTCTTTGCAGATTTTAGTTTTGACGGTAGATTGTTCCAAATTTTAGGACCAAGATATGAGAGGCAATTTTGCCCTTTGTTTTTCTTTCGGAAAGGTTGATTCAGTTTGTTTTTAGATCTTCGGGTGATTCTGTTCTGGCCAACTGGTAAGAACATCTCTGACATGTAGGGTGGGGCTGAATTATCAAAAAATTTGAAAACCTTTGCAGTCATACATTGTTCAAATCTCTCTTTCGTGGGGAGCCATTTGATATTTGTGAATTCCTTGATTCCTATATGTGCTCTGTTATTTAGATTCAAACAAAACCTGATACATTTATTTTGAGCTGTCTGAATTCTTTTGGTTAATCTTTTGCTTTTTGCTTTGGTGAATATAACAGGACGGTGGGTTGCAACATCAAGTCAAATAGGCAAATGTTTCTTTCTCTAGGTTCTCTCTCTGTTACTTCTCTTCGAGAATCAAGGTTAAAAACACGAGCCAGTAAAGTTTTATTGACATACCTGGTTATTCGATCCTACGACGCTGGCTCGATCTGTCCAAAAACGTTTGACGTACTGTAGGCCGTCAAGCCAATGAGCGTGTTCTTCGGCGCTCTATAAAGATAGTGCTTAAATTCAGTTCGTTAATTGGGAATCTACTATCATTGGCACCAGAGCCACATAATTTCAATGGGTAAACAGAAGGCCAGGCAGAGAAGGACCTAACTCTCAGACAGACGCCTCTCCGTTTCTCCACTCCTATCTTCTATCTTCGCTCTCAAATTTATGTGGCTCTGTTACCCAGGGTAGAAACCTACGTAGTTATGCTTTGAAAAACCCCTAATGGTATGCAAAACTCTATGCTTAAATGGGGACCTAACTAAGAGGGGGGGGGCTGAAATAAGGGAGGGCTTAACAAAGAGGGGAGCCTAGCCTATTAGCTAATTCGAGACCGAATTAAGATCGAGAGGAAAGATAATTTTGAAAGGGCGTATACTGCCACGAAATGGGGGCTAAATCTAAACAAGTTTTCCCATAAACACACCATTGTTTGAAAAAGATCATCATTGTAGCAGAGAGACAGCTTTACCCTGGAACACTCTTTCTTTCAGTCAGTCTATGTCCTATGTAGCGAAACAGATCAATTTTTTACCAATTTTCATTTTTCAAGGAAATCTCACTGCATAAGAAGTAGTTTGCTTCAGGGAATATTTTGATTGTATCACTCTACGAAAGGCAGAAAATTCTAAACTCATATCAAACAGAATAGTGGAAGTGGTGTAGGTAAGAAAATTCATAGGAGGAGCGAGCAACATAGATTTTCATACAAGAACCAAATAAAATTATTCATATCTTTTCATAGAATTGAACATAACATAACGAGATAAGAACTGAAATAAAAAATATTTTGATATACTCTGATATTCTTATGTTTATTCAGCGTTAAAATATTTCCTCTCAAAATGTAAAGCTTTGAAAAAAATAGACAACCATGTTAAATTTACGACAAGCTCAGAAGTTTTTCGACAAAATAGCATTTTAGCTTTAAATGAGTGCTTTTCGCCCCTCTGATCTTCTCCTTTATCTTCGTCACTTCACGGTACCGCTCTGTTTGACAGAATTGCCAACTGAACTTTTTTAAAAAAAAACTATACTACGTTTAACAACAACAGCATACCTTGGCTAGAAATGTGATGGTCTCATCAACAGAAACGATGTTAACTGCCCAATTTACAGAAAATCCCCGAGGTGCATGATCAGCAACGGTATCAAGTATATTGGCCTAAAAACGAGAAACAGCTGTAGCTTGCATCAACCGATACACTTTGAGGCAACCGTGCTCAGGGGTTCATGCCCCCACCCCTTTCTTACCAAACCCAGTGCTCACAGAGACCCCCTTTTCTTGCCTACAAGTGCTCCACACTTTTAAATGTTTTCTGCGTCTGCGCAAATTTATAACCATACAATCAAGTTTTATTTTGCTAATTTCGTTTTGCATATGCAAAAAGTTTTCTGAACATGACACAGGTTTTGAGACAGTCACCTTAAATCCCATACCGCAGTAAAAATATTTTCCGATGACAATACCTAGCGCATTCCCAATAAGAAAGTACCCCTTAAAGTCAGCCATGCCTACCACAAACCAGCAATGGTTGGAACCCTCTTAAATTCTAGGCATTCCAACCTTCAAGCAGGAGGAATGCCGTCTTTAAAAGGTAGGAGAGGGGTTATGCTTGAGACAACTTCTACATGCCACACCTGCGACCACACCCAATATACATTCATTATTGTTAAAGATACTCTGTTGTGTATGTGAAATCATTTATTTCACTGGCCCAAAAAGGTTTACAGAAAATTTGCCCGTGGATATTTTTATTTGGAAAATAAAGGTCTCTAATGCAGAATTTGTCCAACAAAACATCTGCTCAATTGTAACGAATTGTAACGAGCCCCAAGAATCTCTCTGACGATAAACGACCCACCCCCCTCCCCCCACCCTCCCAGTGGTACCCTGTCTTCACGCATTTTTTTCCATATCGCGCACGAAATGACGTCTTCAATTGCATTTTTCGTATAATGTTTTATCAGTAGCATATTGGGGAAATTCTCACCGGGGACGGTTTTCACAAGGTCTTGTTTCACAGTGGTGATAGTCTACGTTTTTATGAGAATGGCCCTTTCCTTAAACATGCCCTCTTTAGAGCTTTTAGAATAGCACAACATTTTCCCAAGTCTTATTTTATTTTTCGGCTTTTGCCCAAAGGTGCCTTTTTCTAAGATCCCAATAGCTTCAATTCAAAGGTGGTTTCGGTTTAAGGGGTTCAAGAGAAATTTCTATCAAGAAAATGTGGCGAACAGAAAACTATCTGAATGCAAAAAATTCTTCTATTGTGTCTTATCACTGATGCATTAAGTTTCTATTGAAGGACCACGCACGAAGGAAGTGATTTTGAAATGCAAATCTAAAACCAAACTATTAATTCGATTTTTTTTAAAAGAGCAAAAATAAAAAACTAACCTCTGTGAGTTTGATTGAGAGTAAACTGGCCAAGTCCTTCTTAAATTTTTCTTCACTTTCAAATATGGATAAGGTGTCCTGAATAACCTGGGAAATAAAACAAGTAATTTGAAAGATTCAGTAGCAACCTTAATAGTTCTGTGTTACTGGAGGGAGACAAGCAGGGAATATTCTAAGGTGCAGTGATGACCAATTTTTGCAGTGAAAAATGGAAAATGTGCAGCCATCAATTTGAATTCGTGCAGTGATAAAATTCTCAAAAAATTTTTAACTATAATCTTTTATCTAAAATTATTTGTCTATTATATTATCAGTTGATTATATACATTTTTTACTGTAAAAAAACATTTCAATATCAGGTATTTTTAATTTCTTCGTACATTCATAACAAACATTTGAATTATTCAAAATTGAGTTGATATTAACGTAGGACAAGATGTTGTAGCAGTAATTCTATTAAATTTTATTGTCATGTTAATGTTGTAATTAGGTTAGCGGCCTAAATACCTTTTTAATAAAAAAATTTATAATTATGATTTTAAAAACAACCACTAACTAAACGAAAAATACACTTTGTTTAACGAAAAATATTTCAACATTCAAAAATTCAGGGGGCAACGGATGCATGAGCGTTTCTACCACTGGTCGCAAAACTTAGCAATTCCCTTAATTTATCCCTTGCTTTTTGATTGACACACAATTTGTCATGAATTGTTGCAAAACAATGGCACCCTCTGCTGTCATACCCGAGAAAAGCATCATTTCGGTAACAATTAGGTCACGTGGTGGTTCTTGCCTGCAGGAAAGTGGTGCTAGTCTAACCTTTGCAATTTTTTGAAAAATTTGTTGTTTTCAAGGTAAATTTTTTACAGCTTAGGCCTGGTTCAAACGTCGCGCTTCTCATGTGCCGAACCAAATATTTGAGATTGTGCGCCTTAACCAAGATACTTCATGTAACAATCCCAAAAGCCATTTGGCGCGACATGATTCAGTTCGACGTTTTTTAAATAATTAAAGGGGTCTGGGTACTTAGAGGGGTATTAAGAAAGTGAATGAGGACATAGAAAAGAGTCTATGCGATACCGTAACTCCTCGAATTAGCCCCCTGGGGGCTTATTTATTTTTTATATTTTTGGATGGGGGCTTATTCAAGGGGTGGGGGGGCTTATACGAGGTGGGCCCTAAAAAATTATTGCAGATATTATTAAAAGTCCTCGTTTATTTAAGTAGGAATTTCTTTATGAGAATTTAATAAATTATTACCAAAAGTATGAATTTGTTGTGGTAATTCAATAAAACGCCACAGGCAATCTCAGATGGCAAAAATCATCAAACGGAGGGGTCCAGTTCGAGAATTTACAGTAGCAGTGGGGGCTTATTTGAGGGGGGGGGCTTATTGGAAATTTGTAGTTCTAGGGTGGGGGCTTATTAAAGGGGAGCTTTTTTGAGGGGGGCCTTTTTCGAGAGGGGCATTTTTGAAGGGGGGAATATTTTAGGGGGTGGGGGCAATTCGAGGATTTACGGTATGCGAATTGTTTTTAAATTTAGGGTATTAGATTTTTGTCGGAAATCAAAACAACCATATCTGCAAAACACACCCACCGAAATCATTGCACAAGTGCCTGTTGTGAAATTGCTAATAAATGTAGTTTATTATTTTGTATGTTGGTGAGTAATGACCAAAAATTTTAAATCCTTAAATGATGTCAAAGTGTGCATTTGTGCAATGATGAGAATTCTATAGAACATTGTCTGGAGCCAAGGACAAGTGTACCCTTTTAAATCACAAAACACTTGTCTTTTTAGATACACCCACTATAATTTGGCCACTGCTAAGATCCTTGTTACCAATATTTTGCCTGTGAGAACCATGCATTGTCCACAGACAATGGCCCTGTTCAAACCTACTTGCATATTTGGTGTAAACATTGCGTGTAGGTAATTTGGATGATAAAATACAAAATAATCAGATACATATATTATAATCCCGACCATCAAAAAGGGGTTAGGAAATAGTCTGACTCAGCAATTTCTGACATATCCAGGGTAAGACTTACAGTCCAAATCATTCTCTTGAACAAGAAAATAAATACAGTTGGAATTTCAAATCAACTAAGAGAAAACTGAGAAAAAAAAGAAAGTCTAACTTAGAGAAAGTTTGAATCAACTGGGGTATGAACAACAAAAAATGCTCATTAAATGTGTGTGTCTAAAAATGTTGAACTTTTTTCTTGACACAAAATAGCTTTGCAAAAACTTGACATTTTTCTAAAATTATCTTCAAAAGATAAAATGATGCACATTAAGTACCCATCAAAGATGCAAACTGGGGTGATTGAATTATACGTAATAAAATAAAACTGGTGTGCCACCAAACGTCTAGAAAAATCTATCTTTAATCTTTGGCAAAATTACACTTTTGTATAACTAACAGTGTTAATGAAAAGTGACATCAGCTGGTAGTAAAAACTGGGAGTATTACAAACACAAATATTCTTTTAAAAGAGATGAGGCACAATACTTTGATAAAAAGATACATTGGTAAAAAATCCCACCGAAAAGAATTATTTTCTATTTTAAGACAGATCATATATTTTAATCTAACAATGAAGAGGTTGTGTTTGCTTATCAGAATAGATTAGAATGTAGAGACCACAAAGCTTGGGCAGATCATGAAAAAGGACTGTTATCAAAATTTAGATGTTTTTTGTCAAATTTGAGAATGAAAATAAATCTGTATGATAATAAAGTAATATCAAAGCTTGAGATTTTGACAGACGTGCAGTTTAAAAAGATGATATCATAAAATATCATAAAAATATTAGAAAATCATAAAAATATAAGCAAAAATATCATAAAATTGGAACAAAAAAAGCAATGAAGCTTGCTTTGTTATGGCAGATTATTATCTTTCATAGATCTGGTGTGACAGATTAATTGCTGAAATTGAAATGTAACTCACTTGAATCACATATAGATGACTTTTGCAACTGAAATATGTTAATAAAATGTTTAGAAATCAGTTTGTTTTGGATCCTAATATTTTCCTTTCCCCTGGAACTTGTCCAATGACAAGGAACTCAAAGTCATTCAAGATCTTGCCCAAATTTAGGAGGGTTGATGCTGTAAGGTTTTCTTTTTTTACTCATATCATTCTGGTATGGTCAGTATCAAACAGCCTGCCAAATAATACTGTGACACAGACAAATCCTGTTTCCTTTTACAGTCTTTGTCAAAACCACCCCAGTAAATTTTAACATTGTTGTTGACATTGTAGTTGAGAAGCTGACATTGCAGACACTTGCTTCAACCCAAACAGGTTGCTTTATGTATGTTTGATGATGATCAACATCAGAGTTAGAAAAAGTATCGGAACCTGGGATCGTAGTTCCTAGAAATTTTTCTAGATGAAAATGTTAGCAGAAAGTTTCACAGAAAATTTTTGTAAGTAAATATAAGAAAAGTAAATGTAAAAATATTGTGACATATGTTAAGTCAAATAAGCAGATGATACACCAACTAAGTATAGAGATGTAGGCACAAACAGAAAGTTTATTTGTCTACCCCCTAAATCTTGCAGAAAGTTTTGAGCCAGATTCTTTGGTTCCCAGAAAGAAAAAATTTTTTTCCACCTCTGATCAGCATCATGCCATTAAAAACTAGATGATGTCATACCCTAATGTATCTCTGTTTCCAGCCTTGCTTCTTTGCACCTTTGGTGTATATCTGAATTTTAAACTCCCCTTCAAGATGTGGTGGTGGCCTGCCCTGAAATGTTGAAAGATGGTTAAAAGCATTTATGAAATGATTGTTGATGTTGATAAATTCCTATATCAATTCTTTGCAAGTTCTTTTATATCTTGTTTAACATGCAGAAAATACAGAGCCAGCAATAGACAATGTTGTGTGACTGTTGTGTCTTGATGAATTCACTGATTGACGGATCAGATCACAATACAGGGCAATGCACATTAAACGAGGGGATGCTACAAAAGTGTTGTTGATTATGTTACTGTGATGTAGAGACAATTGATGGTGTTAATGATTATGATGCAATCAATGAATTGAATACGTTCAACAATGGTTACTACACATTTCTCTTGACTAAAGCATTTTCTTGTGATATTTCTATGAAAGGGGGCATCTATGGAATGAAGCTTACAACGGCAATGTTACATCAACATTGATTGGGGTGCTAGATGATTTAGACAGGTTATCATGTTAATTATGTTAATAACTATCCTGAACAGAGTTAATTATGCATGATGTAATTAAGGTTAATAATTTAGTAGATTTTGGTAATAATTAGGGATAATCTTCATTAGCCAGACCCCTCTACTTCTCCAGTTGTTTAGTAAGGATTTGGCTTCAGGTTGCATTTGGGGGAAGGAAGTTCTGTAAAGAAGATTTGCATGTACACAAAATCCATTACATCATAGTATAAAATGTAAAATAAAGTAAAAAACAAGAAAAACATAATATACAATAAATACAAAAATGAAGCCAGAATTCATCTGGACATAAAGATAACAAATATCTTAGATAAAATTATGGAAACATGCTTAGAAGTTTTCAAGTGACACAGGGTTTGTAAGTACATTTTGTGAGTACATTTTATACTTTTGCAAAACATAAAATTATGTTTGCACCAAATAGTTTTTTGCATTAAATAGTTATTGAGTGTCAGTATTAAACATTAAATATACATAAACAATCATTTGAGTAAATAAAGAAACAAAGAAAAACAGAAAACATTCAAAATTTAAGTAATACTAGTACAAAGTTTTTAAATTTACTATCACAATATTGTACTATCACAAAGTTTTTAAATATTTTTAAAAGTTATGTCCATATAACCTTTGAATAAGATATTTCAGTTGCATAAAAAGTTATCACTTTGGGGGAGTTAGATCAACGTGTACTTCTACAGAATATCTTGTCTATTCTATTTGAAGACAATAATTGTATCTAAGTAATGGTTAATTTATAAACTTTATCAACACACAAAGGTGTCAACTTTAAAATTTCTTAATAGTAGCAACAAATTAAGAAAGAATTGAATTTTGAAATCCCATAAACTCCAAAATCCCATAAAACTTCGTCAATATGACTGGATGGTTGGCAATTTCACAAAGCATTTGAAAACAAAAGAATCAATGACAAGGGCTAAAAGGGCGCTCTACTGGAAATTTTTTTAGCATGAAAGATCATATACAAGAGCCGAAATGTAAAAAGGAACGTAGTAATAATTAAGAAACTTATAAGAAACAAAGAGAATTGAGGTTTCCTAAAGGGTTAAGGGACTGGAGTACTCCATGTCGACCTTTGCTTCTTACAAAAATTGAGTGCAAAGGTTTGGGAGCAATATCATTGGTTAGGAGTGGTATTATCGTAATATGGAAAACCAAAACATTGGGGATCGCCAGTTCTCGAAGTCTCGGAACTGATCGAAAAAATAATATCAACACAGGGAAATTCTCCTGTTTATAGTCAGAACAGAAAAATTATCGCAGTCTCTTTTGATTATACTTGAGCTTAGAAACCAAAAACTGATACTAAGATGATCCCAAACGGCCTACAAAAACATCTCTGGTGTTCGGCGCGATGAAAGACTAGTTCTCGTGGCCGTATCAAGATCGTATATCTGGAACATCATCCTGATTTTGTAAAAACGCCTTACAATAAATCATCGTATTAAGCAATTTTATTTCTTTGTTGTGTTGTCAAGCTTTTCCTCGTCCAGACAGGGGGAAATTTTGCTGCAAATGGAACAGTTTACAGCGATGAAAGACTAAAATATACGAATTTGCCCCAAAAGAGGAAACAAACAGACAAGGAAACTTGTCATGAAGGAAACGATAAGAAGATATTTTTCAGACTTACCAAGCTAAAATCCATTCTTCCGCGAAATTGATCCCATAAAGAATATATGACGTTTACCGATCAGCTTGTTGGGGAAATGAACTTCCGCTTTCTATTCTTAGATATTGTTATAGAAACGAGATTGCGAAATTGTTTAAAGAGAGGCTGGCTGGAGCGGTGTCATGAACGCGATTTACCAAATAACCGATTGAAATGAAGGGTATTTGGAATTCTACCGATCTGCGAATTCAAGAAGGAGAGACAACATGAGATAGCGCGCAGGCGTGTGACAATCACTGTTTAAAGAAAACTGACGAAGGTCAGAAAACCAACCTCGTCATATAATGCTAAATGTTAAAAGCTACATCAAGAAGGGCGGGAAAAAGGGAGCGGCATGTTGTCTCCTTCTGGCTCCTTCTTGAATTCGCAGATCGGTAGAATTCCAAATACCCTTCATTTCAATCGGTTATTTGGTAATTCTACCTCACTGCTACTTCTGCGAAGGAGCAGCCAACATGACACTTCAAAGTCTGGCCGTGTCAGTTTGTCCCTACCCTGGGTACCAGACTCACTAAATATGAGTGAGTCTGGTACCCAGGGTAGTTTGTCCCATGAACTCATAAAAACAAAAGGCACATTGTATCGGAATAGAACAGAACATCACTAAACTTAACATTATAAAATGTAACCAAACTCAGTAATATTTTTAAAAATACGTTTTTTAAAAATATTTTTTTAAAAAGTAATATTTTTAAAAATAATTTTTAAAAGTCTGGATTATGTCCATAGTTTTCAAGAATTATACCGCTTAGCTCGATTTCTCCAGTCGGTACGTTGGTCCCTATGATGTCCTTTGAATAATATTTTGTAAAAGTAGATGATCTTTTCCAACAACCATGTTTTAAAATCTCGTTTAATGGGGCTCCTATTGCTTTTGCTTTGCTAGCAGCTGCTGCCCTGCAACTGTGAGCTTTGTATACGTTTACATCAATTCCTGCGTTAGATAATTATTTTTTTATCCCTCTACCAACAGTATCTGAAGATGCTTCTTTATGTGGCTTTCCGTGTGTTATAAGCAGTTTATGAGTGTTCTTATAAGCGAGTAGTTTCCTTCGCTTTAAATATTCTTCTGCACATAGTTTAGTATTTTCCATAAATCTTTTGTAAGATATGCATGCCAGTGGTTTGCTTGGTTTTGAATTTTTGAATGTTTTGTTGGGAAGCAGAAGGAGTTTATCTTCAGTGATTTTAACATTCTCAATTTTCATAGCCACTATGGCTTGCTTCCTTCTGCCCCCAAGAATCATTAACAGCATTACAAATTTCATTGTCAACTCTATAAGTGTGAGCTCCCTATTTTGTCTGCTTTTGTGTAGTAGTCCAACACTGTGCTTATGTCCCATATGTTGGGATATTTGGCTGTAGGTGGGTGCAAATTATATATGCCCTTTACAAATCTCGAGATTAATGGGTGTTGTGCTAATATATTTTGTCCTTCAAGAGTGTAGGCTGCAGACAAGGCTGATCTAGCCAACAGATGAGCTTAGGGGGTGCTCTCTCCTGGATTAGTCTACCTACTGAGAGAGCTCCTCCTTAAGAAATTCCTCTCCATACGAAATTCTATGTACTCTTATTGTAAAATTTGTCCTTTTTTGTCATCTGTTGTTATTTGTTATTCTAGTTAATTGTATGTATTTTAGAAAGATTTTTGTATGTAGTGGAGTTTTAAAATTAAACTGAACTGAACTGAAAAAAACAAATGTCACTCTATCGACATCCTTGATCATAAAGATGCATTGAAAATTCAAGCATCAGGCTGAAGGTTAATACTTTCATCCTTTTGACGACAAAATAGTTCCCACCGTTTGAGTGTCGAGTATTATTTTTGCATTGTTGTTGATCTCCATGACTTGAGGATGATGTTCTCATTTTTTGTTGGACTGTGCCGAGCTATGTGTGCCAGAAGGTGGTCCAGTAGGGCCAAAAAGTGCCAAAATCGCTTTTTGGTCCATAACTTTTGAACCACAAACGTGAAAAATATGGGACATGGTGCAAATTGAAGGTCTCGGTACCGGTAACAACTGACAGGAAGTTGGGCGTGGTAGGGCGTGGCACCTACATCACAGTGACGTCAGAAGGGGGCAAAAAGTACCACTGTTCTCATTACCTTCCAAGGATTTCCGGAGATAAGCATGGCAACTTTGTGAAGTTTTGGAAGTAGTGGGTGAGTCTTGTTGTTTAGAAGGGACAAAAGATTCTTCCGCTTGGGTAGTAGTACTGGAGCATGAATGATGTGCTCCCCTAGTTGTGGGAACCAGTACTGTGTTGGCCACAGCGGAATAATTATGATCCCAGTCGCTCCATCTTGAATAATTTTCTGATCACTGACCCAATGATACTGAAAGGTGAAAAGCATAGAACTTAAGTTTTGACCAAGATACAGTAAATGCATTAATAGCTATGCAACCTGGATCTGGTTTCCAGGAAATGTATTTTTGAGCTTGGTTATTTATCCAAGATGCAAACAGGTCAATTTCAGGTGAGAATGTTAAAGGTAATGTGTCCAGCTAAAGCAAGTAACTCTGCGGGGGTTTTTAGAAACATGTGATTTTTCATGTCATCGCCCCAGCCATTACGGTCATTCTGTTTATCTGCTGGGAGGTTAGCTTTTCATGTGAGAAGTTTTGCATCGCAAGAATACTAACCAATCACAAGCCGTTATTTTGATGGGTGGCTTGACAAGTTGGGCATACGCAGTCCTTTTATATGGACACATTACCTTTAATATTTTACAAATTTGTTTGTAAACAGTTGGGCACAGTTTCCACTCTGTGTTATCATTTAACTGACGAGACATTCTGTCTGCGACTAGGTTAGTTTTCCCTGGAATATGGGCTGCAGAGATCCACATATTTCTGTCAATGCATCCCCATATCAATTTTGCAACATCATTGCATTTTCTAGACTTATACCACCCATATTATTAATATATGAAACAGCAGTCATATTATCACATAGGATTCTTATGTGTTTTATTTTGGTTATTGTCCTTGTATAGGATTTTATAGCTAGCAACATAGCCAGCATTTCTAGGTAATTAATGCTGTGTCCATCAGTGTAGTCCCATCTTCCCCCACTTGGGGTGTTGTGGTCTGTTGCCCCCCAGCCCTCTAAACTTCCATCAGTTTCCAATTGGAGATCAGTTTCTGGCTGCTAAATGGGCAGGTGATGTTTTCCTACATCATTTATCCACCAATTTAACTCTACAATAACATCTTCTGGTATCAACACGAGTTTAGCATTCAAGTACCCCTTGGCTTTTTTAAGTTCAGAAATTTTGAATTTCTCTGTAGTTCTATAGTGTAGCTTACCATAGGGTGTAGCAGGAGTGACTGAAATAATTGTGCCCAGAACTAATGCAAGATCTCTTAATGTGTTTTTGTTATCACTTATGTGATGTGATTTCTTAACTTGTCAATAACTGCACCTGCTTTTTGTGGAGAAATTGAAATAGTCATATTCAGGGCCGTCGCTAATCACTTCCACTTAGGGGGGTGCCAGTCACAAATTTGCCGATTAAATAGGGCGTGGCCTAAAGTATTTCAATATTTTGGTGTGGTATTTTGACGCAATTGATTTTTTTTATCAAAGAGTATGTTCTCGTTAGTCAATCATCGCTTCAATTTTAGAGTGACTGTGGGTACTTAGTTTGCATGAGTAGATATTACTAATAGGATCGCCAAGAGGTTTCGAAGGCATGAAGGAAACCCGAAAGACTGCGAGCGGAGCGAGCAGAAATTTTTTGCGACCACGCCTTTTAGATTGTCTTAAAATGCATTTCAGAATATTTTTTTTAGTCACTTCTAGCAATCGTTTAAAACTTCTAACTATTTCCTCTTCTATGTTTCATTGATTTCATTCTTAAAATGAAGTTCATTACTACTTGAGGCCCCACCAACCTCAAGGCCCTGAGGCACTTTGCCCCATTGCTCCCCTCGGCAGCCCTGCTTACAGTGGCTTCCAGTACTTCCAGGATCAACGTTTAGAGTTTTTCAATAAACTTTGACCCTTCCCTAAACCCCAAACTTTAGGTAGAAAATTAGGTCGCCCTGGATATTGGACATTATATTCTAGACTCCGGCTGCCGACAAAGAGTCATTTGAAATTTTTGGTGGACATTTACCCCTCCTAGGTGGGTGCCGCACCTAGGCCCTTATCATATTTCTGGAATTCAATATGAATCCCAGAAACTCGATAACCTGTGTTGCCAAGGCTTCTATGTAGATTCACAGTGTCCTCAATATTTGCACAGCATTGCTCATAGCTGTCACTTTGCAAGTAAGTACCATCAACATAGACTATGGATGAGTGCCCCCTGCTTCTTAAGTAGCTAAATGGAGGATTGAGAATTTTTGTAAATATTCTCATTGCATATTTGTAGCCATTAGGCATACAGAGGAATGTGAAACATGCTTACCATACATAAATTTAAGGAATTTCTGGTGTGTAGGATATACAGGGATCGTGTAGAGAGCATTTTTAAGATCCACACTAGCCATATAGACATTGGGTTTTATAAGATTCAGAACACTTGTCAAAGTTTCCATTTTAAAATGAAGATGTTCGACATGACTATTTAGCTCTTTGAGATTCAAGATCAATCTAATGGAGCCATCCTTTTTTGGTCTAGCGAATATTGGGGAGATAAAATCACCAGGGTCTTTTTCACATTTAACAGTTACCATTTTTAATAGAAGTTTATCTATTTCATGCTTAATTCCCTCCATTTTTCCAGCAGCCAAGTGGCCATGCTGATATGTTTCAGGGATAGGATGGTCACAAATTCAATTTTGAGCCCACTGTGAACAGTATCAAGCAAAAATGTGTCCCTAGTGAGTTTTTCCCAAGCGTTTAGGCAACTGCTAATATGCCCTGCTTGAACTGTATCAACCTCATGTTGTAACCTGTTCATATATTTATTATCTAGCAACAGCTGATCAGTAAAGAGACTAACATCATGTGTGTGTTTTATTGTTGGGCAGGTTTGCTCTGGTATCCTCGGTTATTGCCTCTGGCTGGCCTGCCCTGTCTGTATGCGCCTCTTTTTCAATAGACAGGGCTCCTTTGGGGAGGCAGGGCTCCTTGTTAGTTGTGGACATGGTTTGCAATCTCTTATTTAGATCATCTCCATCGATCATTTTTGAACCTGAAGGTACATTATGCACTAGTTGTTGGTACATGTTTGGGAACTCATCTTTCATCGACTCGCGTCGAGATTGGCTTATCTCTTGTTGTAGGCTGCCTAGAAGTGCAAGAGGGTCAGTAGCCATTATGCTTATGTTGTCAATCTCAGACCCAGAGGCATTCTGGCCTTTGTAAGTCAGCAGTTCATTAGTTATAAAGCTCTGTGCAGCAGCAATTTTAAAAAAAAATTTTTTTGAATTCCTTGGAAATTTAAATCAATTGTCCTGGACTCTGTTTCCAGATTATTGGCCCAGATTTCAGGATTGACTTTTTGAAAAACTGGCTGTCAGTTAGATTTTTCAGGTGTCTTGTATTTTTCAAGTTTTTTATTTAACTTTTCTTTGGGAACTTTTTTGCAAAAAAGTTCATTTATTATTTTGGCCAGCTTTTCACTAATTTGTTCGCTGAATGCCTCATCTTGTCCCAACTCTTCAGCTATTGTGTCTAGTAATGGGTCTGGGGGTTGTCCCCTACCACAGGACCCACAAGTAGTTTTTCTACGTCTTTGTCGAGGTCATCTTGCTCTGGAAGACTAATGACATCATCGAAATCCTATTCAGGAGTATTTGGGGGGGTCGCTATCTGGCCGAGCCCTAACGACTTTAATGGAAAGACCTAGACAGTCATCATCCACTTCACCCTAGGTCTATTTGGTCTGACAGGGTTCGTTTTCTAGTTGATTTATTGCTGTTTTGCATAAATACAGCAAGAACACCTGTAAGCTTTTGTATAGATGCTTCAAATTTATCAGAGAACTGTTTAATTTTTTCATTTTGGCTACGCTCAAGCCTCATGAGCATGTTTGCATATTCCGTGTCCTCACCAGCCTTGCTGGTAGTTGGAATAGTAACTTCAATCTGTGCAGGTGGAGAGTCTTGCTCCATCCTGCACGCTAGGTAATAGAGTTTCCGCCGATGTAACTATAAGCAATCGATAAAATAAAGGAATACTTCCCTGTCCTTTAGTTCTTCAACCAGCTCTTGTCACGGCGTGCTTGTAAGTGATTGTCACGCGCCTGCGCGCTATCTCATGTTGGCTGCTCCTTCGCAGAAGTAGCAGTGAGGTAGAATGTACCTTGAACGGTTATGTCCACTGATCTAGAGAAAAGACTGGATCGAGCAACCTATTGTTCGACGGCCACAGCTTTTGAGGCAACGGAATTCTATTAGGCGCCATTTCAACTGTGACTCAAATTTCGCGGGAGATCCAAATCTGTTATGGAAAACTATGGCTAATCGTGGAACACAATGTTGCGCTTTTGGTCGTAACAAGAGAAGAAAGCGGGAAATAAACGCCGAATCATTAAGAAGGGATAGCGATGAAAGTTCAGATGAAGAATTCGAAATAAAACAAAAATTAACTGAATACTTACGTATGAAGGGTAATTCTCATTCCATGACCTGTGGATGCAAGCAAGCAGACAATGTGCCACTCCCTTCCCTCCCCACATTTACATTTTCTCTCCCCCAAAAATTTTTCAAATTTCTCTCTCTCAAATCTTTCAAAAGTGAGTTCTCTGCGGGTGCACCTCTCCCACGTGTTCCTTTGCTACCACGTGTTCCTTTGTTACAGCCTTGGGAAGGTCTGCTCTGATAACTGCATCAATGTAAAGCATATCTTCTTCTATGGATTTCTTTGCTACTGTACACAAAGCAGCTAAGACAATTGGATTCCAGGAAAGATAATGGGCTGGGTTTGTCTCCCCTGGCTCGTGAATTATGGTGTAGCTATAATCTTGCAGCTTTAACTGTCTTGCAGAATCCATGCTGGAAGTTCTGCCTTGTACTGGTTATACAGTGGTAACAGAGGTTGTGGTCTGTGCTTACAATGAATTGTTGAAGGCCATGTAGATATATATGATTTCTCTGCATGCCAAATGCTACTGCAGTAATTTCAATTTCAATTTGCGAGTAGCCACTCTCAGTGTTCGTTGTCGCTCTACTGTTATATCTCATTACTTTGAATTATTGTTTTTGGGGCTCCATTTGTGTCAACATGCTAGAAAGGCCATATTTGGAGCCATCTACAATGAGCTTTGTTTCTCTTGTTGGGTCAAAGTATGCCATGACAGTATCTTGTGAGAGAGCATATTTAATTGTTTAAAAGGCCTGTTGACAATCATTGGTCCAATTGAAGGTAGCATCGTTCTAGTGAGCAACCTCTTGGGGTTGTAAGAGCAGAAAAGTTAGGAATAAAATGTGCACTGAAATTTGCCATTCCCAAGAAGGAACAATTTTCAGCTTCAGATACAGCTGGTTTGGCATCTTCTAAAGCCTGTGTGGGAAAGTAGCTGCTAGCCCCTGACAGATACAGTACGATATGACATGGTACAATACAATACGATACGATAGATTACAATAGGATCGATACGATATGCAATACGTTACCATATGTGGGAAAAAGTGGCCGCTAGCCCTCGCCCTTGCTTTCTTCTTGACCTTTCCTCTTTATTTACATACTATCTTTCATTGAGTTGAATTTTTAGTATGATTTTGATTGAAAGTGATTGCTTCATGGTTTTTAATCGAACATGATCCAGGAGTGAAAGTATCATGAAATATGAACAGAGTTCAATCAAAGCAAATTCAAGGAATTGAAGCCACTCAAGGAATAGAAGCAAATTCAAGGAATAGAAGCAAATTGAAGGAATCAAAGCAAATTCAAGGAATCAAAGCAAATTCAAGGAATCGAAGCAAATTCAAGGAATCGAAGCAAATTGAAGGAATCAAAGCAAATTCAAGGAATCGAAGCAAATTCAAAGAATCGAAGCAAATTGAAGGAATCAAAGCAAATTCAAGGAATCCAAGCAAATTGAAGGAATCCAAGCAAATTGAAGGAATCCAAGCGAATTCAAAGAATCGAAGCAAATTGAAGGAATCAAAGCAAATTGAAGGAATCGAAGCAAATTGAAGGAATCAAAGCAAATTGAAGGAATCAAAGCAATTTCAAGGAATCGAAGGAAATTAAGGGAATCGAAGCAAATTCAAGGAATCAAAGCAAATTGAAGGAGTCGAAGTAAATTCAAGGAATCGAAGGAAATTAAGGGAATCGAAGCAAATTCAAGGAATCGAAGCAAATTCAAGGAATCGAAGCAAATTGAAGGAATCAAAGCAAATTCAAGGAATCAAAGCAAATTCAAGGAATCGAAGCAAATTCAAGGAATCGAAGCAAATTGAAGGAATCAAAGCAAATTCAAGGAATCAAAGCAAATTCAAGGAATCGAAGCAAATTCAAAGAATCGAAGCAAATTGAAGGAATCAAAGCAAATTCAAGGAATCCAAGCAAATTGAAGGAATCCAAGCAAATTGAAGGAATCCAAGCGAATTCAAAGAATCGAAGCAAATTGAAGGAATCAAAGCAAATTGAAGGAATCGAAGCAAATTCAAAGAATCGAAGCAAATTCAAGGAATCAAAGCAAATTGAAGGAATCGAAGCAAATTGAAGGAATCAAAGGAAATTCAAGGAATCGAAGCAAATTCAAGGAATCAAAGGAAATTCAAGGAATCGAAGCAAATTCAAGGAATCAAAGCAAATTCAAGGAATCCAAACAAATTCAAGGAATCGAAGCAAATTGAAGGAATCAAAGCAAATTGAAGGAATCAAAGCAATTTCAAGGAATCAAAGCAAATTCAAGGAATCGAAGCAAATTCAAGGAATCGAAGCAAATTCAAGGAATCCAAGCAAATTGAAGGAATCCAAGCAAATTGAAGGAATCCAAGCGAATTCAAAGAATCGAAGCAAATTGAAGGAATCAAAGCAAATTGAAGGAATCGAAGCAAATTCAAAGAATCGAAGCAAATTCAAGGAATCAAAGCAAATTGAAGGAATCGAAGCAAATTGAAGGAATCAAAGGAAATTCAAGGAATCGAAGCAAATTCAAGGAATCGAAGCAAATTAAAGGAATCGAAGCAAATTCAAAGAATCGAAGCAAATTGAAGGAATCAAAGCAAATTCAAGGAATCAAAGCAAATTCAAAGAATCGCAGCAAATTCAAGGAATCGAAGCAAATTGAAGGAATCCAAGCGAATTCAAAGAATCGAAGCAAATTGAAGGAATCAAAGCAAATTGAAGGAATCGAAGCAAATTCAAAGAATCGAAGCAAATTCAAGGAATCGAAGCAAATTGAAGGAATCAAAGGAAATTCAAGGAATCAAAGCAAATTCAAGGAATCGAAGCAAATTCAAGGAATCGAAGCAAATTGAAGGAATCAAAGCAAATTGAAGGAATCGAAGCAAATTGAAGGAATCAAAGCAATTTCAAGGAATCAAAGCAAATTCAAGGAATCAAAGCAAATTGAAGGAATCAAAGCAAATTGAAGGAATCGAAGCAAATTCAAAGAATCGAAGCAAACTCAAGGAATCAAAGCAAATTGAAGGAATCGAAGCAAATTGAAGGAATCAAAGGAAATTCAAGGAATCGAAGCAAATTCAAGGAATCAAAGGAAATTCAAGGAATCGAAGCAAATTCAAGGAAATCAAAGCAAATTCAAGGAATCCAAACAAATTCAAGGAATCGAAGCAAATTGAAGGAATCAAAGCAAATTGAAGGAATCAAAGCAATTTCAAGGAATCAAAGCAAATTCAAGGAATCGAAGCAAATTCAAGGAATCGAAGCAAATTCAAGGAATCCAAGCAAATTGAAGGAATCCAAGCAAATTGAAGGAATCCAAGCGAATTCAAAGAATCGAAGCAAATTGAAGGAATCAAAGCAAATTGAAGGAATCGAAGCAAATTCAAAGAATCGAAGCAAATTCAAGGAATCAAAGCAAATTGAAGGAATCGAAGCAAATTGAAGGAATCAAAGGAAATTCAAGGAATCAAAGCAAATTCAAGGAATCGAAGCAAATTCAAGGAATCGAAGCAAATTGAAGGAATCAAAGCAAATTGAAGGAATCGAAGCAAATTGAAGGAATCAAAGGAAATTCAAGGAATCAAAGCAAATTCAAGGAATCGAAGCAAATTGAAGGAATTGAAGCAAATTGAAGGAATCAAAGCAAATTCAAAGAATCAAAGCAAATTGAAGGAATCGAAGCAAATTGAAGGAATCAAAGCAAATTCAAGGAATCTAAGCAAATTGAAGGAATCCAAGCAAATTCAAGGAATCGAAGCAAATTCAAGGAATTGAAGCAAATTCAAAGAATCGAAGCAAATTCAAGGAATCGAAGCAAATTCAAAGAATTGAAGCAAATTGAAGGAATCGAAGCAAATTTAAGGAATCAAAGCAAATTCAAGGAATTCAAACAAATTCAAGGAATCGAAGCAAATTCAAGGAATCCAAGCAAATTCAAGGAATCAAAGCAAATTCAAGGAATCAAAGCAAATTCAAGGAATCAAAGCAAATTCAAAGAATCGAAGCAAATTGAAGGAATCGAAGCAAATTGAAGGAATCAAAGCAAATTCAAGGAATCAAAGCAAATTCAAGGAATCGAAGCAAATTGAAGGAATCAAAGCAAATTGAAGGAATCGAAGCAAACTGAAGGAATCAAAGGAAATTCAAGGAATCGAAGCAAATTCAAGGAATCGAAGCAAATTAAAGGAATCGAAGCAAATTCAAAGAATCGAAGCAAATTGAAGGAATCAAAGCAAATTCAAGGGATCAAAGCAAATTCAAAGAATCGCAGCAAATTCAAGGAATCGAAGCAAATTGAAGGAATAAAAGCAAATTCAAAGAATCGAAGCAAATTGAAGGAATCAAAGCAAATTCAAGGAATCAAAGCAAATTCAAGGAATCGAAGCAAATTCAAGGAATCGAAGCAAATTGAAGGAATCAAAGCAAATTCAAGGAATCGAAGCAAATTCAAAGAATCGAAGCAAATTGAAGGAATCAAAGCAAATTCAAGGAATCCAAGCAAATTGAAGGAATCCAAGCAAATTGAAGGAATCCAAGCGAATTCAAAGAATCGAAGCAAATTGAAGGAATCAAAGCAAATTGAAGGAATCGAAGCAAATTGAAGGAATCAAAGCAAATTGAAGGAATCAAAGCAATTTCAAGGAATCGAAGGAAATTAAGGGAATCGAAGCAAATTCAAGGAATCAAAGCAAATTGAAGGAGTCGAAGTAAATTCAAGGAATCGAAGGAAATTAAGGGAATCGAAGCAAATTCAAGGAATCGAAGCAAATTCAAGGAATCGAAGCAAATTGAAGGAATCAAAGCAAATTCAAGGAATCAAAGCAAATTCAAGGAATCGAAGCAAATTCAAGGAATCGAAGCAAATTGAAGGAATCAAAGCAAATTCAAGGAATCGAAGCAAATTCAAAGAATCGAAGCAAATTGAAGGAATCAAAGCAAATTCAAGGAATCCAAGCAAATTGAAGGAATCCAAGCAAATTGAAGGAATCCAAGCGAATTCAAAGAATCGAAGCAAATTGAAGGAATCAAAGCAAATTGAAGGAATCGAAGCAAATTCAAAGAATCGAAGCAAATTCAAGGAATCAAAGCAAATTGAAGGAATCGAAGGAAATTGAAGGAATCAAAGGAAATTCAAGGAATCGAAGCAAATTCAAGGAATCAAAGGAAATTCAAGGAATCGAAGCAAATTCAAGGAATCAAAGCAAATTCAAGGAATCCAAACAAATTCAAGGAATCGAAGCAAATTGAAGGAATCAAAGCAAATTGAAGGAATCAAAGCAATTTCAAGGAATCAAAGCAAATTCAAGGAATCGAAGCAAATTCAAGGAATCGAAGCAAATTCAAGGAATCCAAGCAAATTGAAGGAATCCAAGCAAATTGAAGGAATCCAAGCGAATTCAAAGAATCGAAGCAAATTGAAGGAATCAAAGCAAATTGAAGGAATCGAAGCAAATTGAAGGAATCAAAGCAAATTGAAGGAATCAAAGCAATTTCAAGGAATCGAAGGAAATTAAGGGAATCGAAGCAAATTCAAGGAATCAAAGCAAATTGAAGGAGTCGAAGTAAATTCAAGGAATCGAAGGAAATTAAGGGAATCGAAGCAAATTCAAGGAATCGAAGCAAATTCAAGGAATCGAAGCAAATTGAAGGAATCAAAGCAAATTCAAGGAATCGAAGGAAATTGAAGGAATCAAAGGAAATTCAAGGAATCGAAGCAAATTCAAGGAATCCAAGCAAATTGAAGGAATCCAAGCGAATTCAAAGAATCGAAGCAAATTGAAGGAATCAAAGCAAATTGAAGGAATCCAAGCAAATTGAAGGAATCCAAGCAAATTGAAGGAATCCAAGCGAATTCAAAGAATCGAAGCAAATTGAAGGAATCAAAGCAAATTGAAGGAATCGAAGCAAATTCAAAGAATCGAAGCAAATTCAAGGAATCAAAGCAAATTGAAGGAATCGAAGGAAATTGAAGGAATCAAAGGAAATTCAAGGAATCGAAGCAAATTCAAGGAATCAAAGGAAATTCAAGGAATCGAAGCAAATTCAAGGAATCAAAGCAAATTCAAGGAATCCAAACAAATTCAAGGAATCGAAGCAAATTGAAGGAATCAAAGCAAATTGAAGGAATCAAAGCAATTTCAAGGAATCAAAGCAAATTCAAGGAATCGAAGCAAATTCAAGGAATCGAAGCAAATTCAAGGAATCCAAGCAAATTGAAGGAATCCAAGCAAATTGAAGGAATCCAAGCGAATTCAAAGAATCGAAGCAAATTGAAGGAATCAAAGCAAATTGAAGGAATCGAAGCAAATTGAAGGAATCAAAGCAAATTGAAGGAATCGAAGCAAATTCAAAGAATCGAAGCAAATTCAAGGAATCAAAGCAAATTGAAGGAATCGAAGCAAATTGAAGGAATCAAAGGAAATTCAAGGAATCGAAGCAAATTCAAGGAGTCGAAGTAAATTCAAGGAATCGAAGGAAATTAAGGGAATCGAAGCAAATTCAAGGAATCGAAGCAAATTCAAGGAATCGAAGCAAATTGAAGGAATCAAAGCAAATTCAAGGAATCAAAGCAAATTCAAGGAATCCAAACAAATTCAAGGAATCGAAGCAAATTGAAGGAATCAAAGCAAATTGAAGGAATCAAAGCAATTTCAAGGAATCAAAGCAAATTCAAGGAATCGAAGCAAATTCAAGGAATCGAAGCAAATTCAAGGAATCCAAGCAAATTGAAGGAATCCAAGCAAATTGAAGGAATCCAAGCGAATTCAAAGAATCGAAGCAAATTGAAGGAATCAAAGCAAATTGAAGGAATCGAAGCAAATTGAAGGAATCAAAGCAAATTGAAGGAATCAAAGCAATTTCAAGGAATCGAAGGAAATTAAGGGAATCGAAGCAAATTCAAGGAATCAAAGCAAATTGAAGGAGTCGAAGTAAATTCAAGGAATCGAAGGAAATTAAGGGAATCGAAGCAAATTCAAGGAATCGAAGCAAATTCAAGGAATCGAAGCAAATTGAAGGAATCAAAGCAAATTCAAGGAATCAAAGCAAATTCAAGGAATCGAAGCAAATTCAAGGAATCGAAGCAAATTGAAGGAATCAAAGCAAATTCAAGGAATCGAAGCAAATTCAAAGAATCGAAGCAAATTGAAGGAATCAAAGCAAATTCAAGGAATCCAAGCAAATTGAAGGAATCCAAGCAAATTGAAGGAATCCAAGCGAATTCAAAGAATCGAAGCAAATTGAAGGAATCAAAGCAAATTGAAGGAATCGAAGCAAATTCAAAGAATCGAAGCAAATTCAAGGAATCAAAGCAAATTGAAGGAATCGAAGGAAATTGAAGGAATCAAAGGAAATTCAAGGAATCGAAGCAAATTCAAGGAATCAAAGGAAATTCAAGGAATCGAAGCAAATTCAAGGAATCAAAGCAAATTCAAGGAATCCAAACAAATTCAAGGAATCGAAGCAAATTGAAGGAATCAAAGCAAATTGAAGGAATCAAAGCAATTTCAAGGAATCAAAGCAAATTCAAGGAATCGAAGCAAATTCAAGGAATCGAAGCAAATTCAAGGAATCCAAGCAAATTGAAGGAATCCAAGCAAATTGAAGGAATCCAAGCGAATTCAAAGAATCGAAGCAAATTGAAGGAATCAAAGCAAATTGAAGGAATCGAAGCAAATTCAAAGAATCGAAGCAAATTCAAGGAATCAAAGCAAATTGAAGGAATCGAAGCAAATTGAAGGAATCAAAGGAAATTCAAGGAATCGAAGCAAATTCAAGGAATCAAAGCAAATTAAAGGAATCGAAGCAAATTCAAAGAATCGAAGCAAATTGAAGGAATCAAAGCAAATTCAAGGAATCAAAGCAAATTCAAAGAATCGCAGCAAATTCAAGGAATCGAAGCAAATTGAAGGAATAAAAGCAAATTCAAAGAATCGAAGCAAATTGAAGGAATCAAAGCAAATTCAAGGAATCAAAGCAAATTCAAGGAATCGAAGCAAATTCAAGGAATCGAAGCAAATTGAAGGAATCAAAGCAAATTCAAGGAATCGAAGCAAATTCAAAGAATCGAAGCAAATTGAAGGAATCAAAGCAAATTCAAGGAATCCAAGCAAATTGAAGGAATCCAAGCAAATTGAAGGAATCCAAGCGAATTCAAAGAATCGAAGCAAATTGAAGGAATCAAAGCAAATTGAAGGAATCGAAGCAAATTGAAGGAATCAAAGCAAATTGAAGGAATCAAAGCAATTTCAAGGAATCGAAGGAAATTAAGGGAATCGAAGCAAATTCAAGGAATCAAAGCAAATTGAAGGAGTCAAAGTAAATTCAAGGAATCGAAGGAAATTAAGGGAATCGAAGCAAATTCAAGGAATCGAAGCAAATTCAAGGAATCGAAGCAAATTGAAGGAATCAAAGCAAATTCAAGGAATCAAAGCAAATTCAAGGAATCGAAGCAAATTCAAGGAATCGAAGCAAATTGAAGGAATCAAAGCAAATTCAAGGAATCGAAGCAAATTCAAAGAATCGAAGCAAATTCAAGGAATCAAAGCAAATTCAAGGAATCCAAGCAAATTGAAGGAGTCAAAGTAAATTCAAGGAATCGAAGGAAATTAAGGGAATCGAAGCAAATTCAAGGAATCAAAGCAAATTGAAGGAATCGAAGCAAATTGAAGGAATCAAAGCAAATTGAAGGAATCAAAGCAAATTCAAGGAATCGAAGGAAATTAAGGGAATCGAAGCAAATTCAAGGAATCAAAGCAAATTGAAGGAGTCGAAGTAAATTCAAGGAATCGAAGGAAATTAAGGGAATCGAAGCAAATTCAAGGAATCGAAGCAAATTGAAGGAATCAAAGCAAATTCAAGGAATCAAAGCAAATTCAAGGAATCGAAGCAAATTCAAGGAATCGAAGCAAATTCAAGGAATCTAAGCAAATTCGAAGAATCAAAGCAAATTCAAGGAATCAACAACAACAGAATCAAATTTATTAAATCACAAGACCCTGCAGCTTTGAAGGAACTTTTTGCGGATGAGCTGTTGAATCTTTGCTAAAGTATGCCTAATTTTATTTGTCAAGAATTTGATCTGGCTAAAGATCATTGTGCTGAGACCATCTTGCCTGACTATGTCAGGGTCAAAAGTGGAGTATTTGCATTCCCTGCCAGGTACCTTATCATTTACCCATAGGTTTAAAACCTTTAACTCAAAGCCACGAAAGCATCCAAAACCTGTCTTCTTGCATTTAATTGTTGTATACATATGGAATAATGCAAGAAGTTATCCCTGTTAAAAATGTATAGCTATTTATGAATTGCAAAACCTTTGAAAATTGTTTCCAAAAAGTTTATTTTTGTACTTTTGTGCTACGATATGCATATAACAAATCAGTGTAGGTTACTTGTTAAACAGTTACTTGCTGTTTGTTTATCCTCCAAGATTTTTATCTCAACAGTGATCAAGAAACTAACCTTATCAGTCTGTGTTGTTTGTACTCTGGTTTTTAGGTTTAATGTAGTCTACTGTAAGGAACTTTTCTAACCTCTCAAGTAATTTTTTACATGTTACTTAACAAAATTACATCTTAATTATCTCAAAATTTTCTGATTGTTTTTATTTGTTTTTGCATAACATGACATTTTTTTCAACTGCAAAATCTTTATTTCATAATAAATGAAACATTGACCCTGAAAATTAAAGGTAATGTGTCTATATAAAAGGACTGTGTATACCCAACTTGTCAAGCCACCCATCAAAATAACGGTTTACAATTGGTTAGTATTCTTGCGATGCAAAACTGCTCACATGAAAAGCTGACCTCGCAGCAGGATAGATAAAAAGAACGACCGTAATAGCTGGGGCGATGACATGAAGAATCACATGTTTCTAAAAACCCCCGCAGAGTCGCTTGCTTTAGCTGAACACATTACCTTGAAGATAGCTTAAAAGGATCATACTTCCTAAGAAAGTCAAGGTAGTCAAGTTTGTTTACATTTTTGATTTTTTTAAATCAGCTTTTTTGCATAAACCGATGTTATAAAACCATATAAATAACTTTTTCTATTGTTACGCAGAACAGTTAAACAACTTTCTTTGGAAATAATACAGTTAATTTCAAATTTGAATTTTATGTTTGGTTCATGAACTTGGACTGTTCTTCTATTTTGAATTTATGAATAAATTTGAGCTTTTTACCCCTGTCTCTGTTTTACTTTAGTCTTGTAATTTTGACATAATACATACAATGTATTCATCTGAAAGCGTTTTGAGTGTACTTTAAATATCCCTTGATGCAGAATCAAATCTGATGGTAGCTGTCTGTACACTGCAACATTTGTGGCTTTGACTGGCAATGAAAAGCTGTCCTATATTTTGAGGGCTTTAACTTCTGCTAAGTTATACTTGTATTGCAATTTCTATGCATCAAATCAGCATTTTATTGCCCTTTTGGCACAAGGGCAGAAAAGCAGTCTCTTAAAGACAATTTTTTCTTCTTCTCTAACCTCAATACCTTCTAATGTTGTTCACCACCAGCTAGAAGATTATTCGGATTTTGCTCGGCAGGAGGCACTTAATAATTGCCAGGATGAAAAATGGAGTCCATTTATTTGCCTGCTTGCTTTATCAAGTGTATTAGGTATACCAATTGACTTTTATTTACCAAACATTGCAAAAGGCACTGCTGCATATGATTTACGTAACACATCTTTTGAGCCAAGAGAGGGTACTGACCCTGCTAAGACACCAATTCATTTCTTATTGTCATCAAATAACCCTGAAAATGCTCACCTTCAGCCATTCAAGCCAAGTCACGTTGTTCCAGTTTTTTTCAAGAACAAAAGATCTGTATCTGTACTGTCAAAAATGAAGTAGTCAGCAATTTCATTCCAAGTAGTTTCTAGCAGGGTGGTCAATAAAAAAGAAAACTCAATTATTTGGATCAAGGAACCTGAAGATCTTGTCAGTGCAGCTGATGATTCTCTTTCTGTCATTGATAACAGTCTTCAAGAGCAAATATCATATCATTTCCTTCCAAACCTCTACCTCTGTCTTCTCAAGACCAAACAGTCAACATTTAAGCCTGCTTTGAGGATATATCTAACTTCTATAAAATTTCACAGGAGCAATCGTTGAAGAAAAATTTAACAACATCTTGGAAAAAATCAAAAGACCAGATGCAACTTTTTCTTACCCTTCAAAAGTTTCATACAGTGGGAAAAACATAAATTCGATCATTCCTGGTTTGCCAACTATCCTTGGTAGGTATTGGAAGCATACACAGTTCGCAAACTGTCAAGATATTGTAGAACATTCTAGTTTAATCTCTCATGTCATTCTAGTATATTCGTAGTATTAGTTCAATTCTATTTTCTGCAATAATAATTACTTCTGCTTTCTCAAACCTTCTGGAACGATACTTTTCTTCAAACTTTTAGAACATTACAATAAACATATAAAAGAGCATTGCTGTATTAGGTTAGTTAGTTGTCCATATTATTACATCTGCGTTAATCAAACTGCGTTAGTCTGTGAATACCTTCAGCATAAGGAACTGCATGGTGCATTATGTTTAACTTGTGCTCTTTTTGGCCGCCACATTAGTCAGAATCCATCAAAGCTTGAAAGTTGATCTCAAGCCCCATAACCAACTGGTCCTCGGCTAACCAGAAATTTAAAGACATGAAGCCAATTGTGAACTTCATAAACAGCCCTTGTTACGATGCAGCACTTTTTGAATGTTATGGATAATTAGATGAAGCCTATTGCTCAAATTGATAACAGTCTGATAGATGAAACTATTCAAAAGAATAAGATGAATTTGTCCTCAATAATAAAAACGCTGATATTGTTTGCTCCACGAAACTTTTCTTTTCGTGCTCACAGGGACGACTCTCAATATTATGACACAGAAAAACTGTGGGAACTTTCAAGCACTTTTGGATTTTAGAATTGATAGTGGTGATGAGATACTTAAAGAGCAGTTTTCTACTGCACCCCGCAATGCTACTTTACGCTCAGAAACATCGCAAAATGAAATAATTTCTTGCTGTGCCAATCTTATTAACAAAGAAATAATCGATGATATCAAAGCAGCAAAATTCTACTCCATCCGGGCAGACGAAGTTAATGATTGCTCCAATAGGGAGCAAATGTCTCTTGTTCTAAGATATGTAGATGGGAAGGGAAATATTCAAGAAAGGTTTATGAAATTTATTCTTTGTGACATTGATGTGACAAAATTATCCATTGCATCACAGGGGAATTGGGCCTTGATATAAATAATTGCTGTTGGCAATGTTATGATGGTGCAGGTAATATGGCAGGCAATTATTCTGGAGTTGCAACAGATATTTGCTCCAGTTATAATTTAGCATTATTTACTCACTGCGCATCCCATCGGCTTAAAATGCATATCACCCCTATGAACAGAAACCATTAACCGAATATTTTAAATATGAAGAATAATGTGAGAAAAAGAAAATTTTGATTTTGATTCATCGTCTATGTTTTATCTTGTTCTTAATTTATTGATGAAATATGCAACTTGCATGAAAGGCTCTACATTTTTCTGATGTCATTTAAGGAAAGATATTAATTTGAGCTTTAGTTGCTCTGTTTGTTGACTACAAAGTGAATTTGTGCTTGTAAATATATTGTTGGTGCTTGCTGAAACATGATGAAACAGCTTCGCCGTCAGATGACAGTCAAAGCGGTTAAGACTGCAGTTACAGCAAAGAATATATTGGAGCTGCCACCAGAGTTAAGTGTTTATGGCGATGCAAGGATTGTAGTTCCCTATTCCGATAAACCACTTGACGATGAGGCTTGGTTGGAAGAGTATAGGAGAGAAAAAGAAGAAGAGCAAAGAGAAGAAGACAAATTGAAAAAAAGACTTGCTGGTAGCACAAAGCTTAAATCCTGGTAAGTTACGTGCCAAGTTTTGGAAGTTGTAAGAAAGGGCCTAGGTATTTGACAAATGCAACCTGGATGGGTTTGAGAACGTGTATACTTTGGCTACACGTTTTTGACCCTTAAACTTGCAAGTAATTGCAAGCCAGTGTAAGTTTCCAACTTGACAATTATACATCATATTACATACGTTTTGATTTGGACATAGTAGTTTAAAAGTAAATGATCAAAAATTAAATATTTGTAACTGAGAACATGCTTTAGTAAAGGTCCTGGTCCAGGATAAAGTGGTTGTATCATCAGTAGATGTATACGCATACTTTGCCTTTGGAAAGGGCAAACAAAACACAAAAGTTGGTGAAGAAAAAGTAGTTAGAAATCGAACTAAAACATAATAGAAATTTAAGGGCATTGGCTCATTCGCCTCGGCAAGGCTTGCTCTTGTCAAAGGTGGTCTTGTTTCAGACAGCAGACCCCGTTCCACTGGAAATCGGGATACAAAAAGGGAGGTAAATCGAGGGGCTTTATTTTATCTTGATTAGATATGAAAACTTTTCTTTCTTTGGCCACCCACTAGAATTTATTTTCCCCTGCGCTATTTGAGAACCTCTTCTGACAAGTGCTGTTCTGACAAGTGTTGTTTCCATCCTTACCTAAAGTTTGTAAAACACTTGATACCATTTTATAACATATTTCTTAGGTGTAAATGTGGGAAATGTGACATAATATTGTTGCAAAATGCAATAGAATGTAGATGTTGCTTGGAAATTGATCTTTGTGTTGAGGCAATAAATTATGAGTTGGTGTTCAGAGAACTTGGTTGTGTGCCATCATGTATGACCCAACATCCAGGATTCAGGTCAGTATGTCTTGAAACATGGTCATTGCATCTTGCATCTACAAAATATAAGACAAAGATATAGGCATACTGGATCTGTTCCTAAGGAGAAATTTCTTAGGAGTGTCTCGTATAGAGAGTTTATAAGCCTGGTCAATGGAACCATAGGGAAAAGGAGAGTACCATTGCCTGCATGTGCATATTATGCAATTTGTAACAAACTTAAAGAAAATGACATATTTACAGGGTATGTGGATGAGAAGGTCAAGCATCACAGTGAAGAGGTTTGACAGAACAGGGGTATGCTAAAAATTTTAATCAAACCAGTTTTTCTCTTGCATAAGCAGGAGCTATCATTTAGAGGTCATGATGAAAAGGACAACAGATTGAACAGAGGTAATTACAGGGAACTTTTTGAGTGTTTTGCAAAATTTGACTCGGTGATTGAACTTTGTTTACATGGAAGGTTAGCAGGTCAAGAAGGTGGAAATGCTGGTGTATTTACAGGGGTATCTTCTGAAATTCAAACGATTTGATTGATTGTATCGACTCTGTGATTCAAGATGTCATTGACAAGGAAGTAAAAGAGTGCACCTTTCTGAGCATGCAAGTTAATGAAACCACAGACGTGTCTACTAAAGAACAGCTCAGTGTCATTATTCGTCTGGACAGAAAAGATGAGATTGTAGAAATGTTTTTAAGGTTTGTCAATATAAGTGCAGACAGGTCTGCATCTGCCAGTGGTGTTGTGAAAAATATTTTGCACAAGTGTGGAGAGTCACTATGAAATAAATTGATCTGGTCATATTGCTGGTATGCAGGCACTTGTACGTGATAATTATTCTTTAGCTCGTTTTTTCATTGTACAGCTCACAAATTAAGCCTTGTTTTGTGCCAGTCTGCTTCTTTAATATCTGCTGTAAAGGTTTTCTTTGCTAATGTTAATGCCTTCAGTAATTTTACAAGCCTCAGTTCCAGAAGAAAAGAGCCATTTGTGTCTCATGGTATTGATATTCCAAGACCTGCTGACAGAATATGGTACTACAGAGGTCGCATAATAGACCTGTTTCCTGATACAGATGCCATTTTGAAGCGTAATGCATTCTGGGATGGCTAGGGGGCAAACAAACTGTTGTGAAGGACAGAAACCTCAGTGATTGGTGTTACTTCACCAACAACTTACTTAGTTACCCAGTTTAGATTCTGAAAATGGTACTAACAGTGGAAGAACTGAGCAAATGGAAAGTTGAGACATTGAGGAGTTATTTGAAGGAAAGAGATGTGTCTTTGAGTGGAAGCAATCGCAAAGCAGACTTGATAGAAAAAGTCGTATATGCCAAAAAGTTAGGCCTGCATGTTTTACCAACACAAACAGAGCGAAGTTGAGAGATTTCTGCCAACAGACGAAGCATATTATTAGTTGATGGTGTGCAAATTCTTTCACCTGAAAGCATCAAAGACCATTGGTTCGAACGGAGTGAATATTTTCCCGATCTTACTTTGGACATCGTCCAGTCCTACTGGGAATTATCCGAATCGACGAAGGCCTTCAAAGAAGGAAAGAATCTTCTAAATTCCGGTCATGTGAAATCCGTACTTTTTTTATCAGACACAATAAAGACTTATTTTATAAAGGCATCTGTTGTGCCACAAACTCAAATCTCTGAAAGACCATACACTGTTTAGGTTTGTTTACGAAATGACACTTCTCTTATCCTGACCGGTGAATGTAATTGCCTTGCTGGTGGTAAGTAAACATGTATTTGCCTTTAAAAGTGAAGTCTATCTGGGAAGAAATAAGTCTTGTACAAGGAAAAAGCAACAATGGGATGTGCACATTTCAAAGCAGAAAAGACACATTTGCCATGTGAAATTTCATTTCTTCTCATTGAACACTCTTATCGTATAAGCAAATCTTCCAGCCACGCAACAGCAAGGAAAGAATATGAGCCACGCTCCAGAGCCGGTTTGTCTGTCGTTTTTGGTGATGCTGACTGGGAAGGTGTGGCGAAGCTACTGATAGAACGGCTAGTGTTCTTTAGTTTAAAAAACAAGAGGGGACAAATGTATGGTTTCTTCTTCTTCCCTTTTCTTGTCTTTGAGGTCATCTTCTTCTACCCTTATCCTCCTTCTCCTTCAATTCCAGAATTGCTTCCAAATGTGAAGATGCTGAATCTTTCATTTCTACACTGCATTTTTGTAGGTCCCCTCATGATTTAGAGAAAATTTCTTATCTGACTATCGGCCAATCTTCTTCTGAAGACTGGAAAAATTATCGCCTTGGCCTTATCACTGCATCTGTTGTTCATGAAGTATTAAAGAAAGTTGACAATGAATTGCAAATATCAAATTTTCCATCAGCATATGATCTTTGTGCCAAGATTTGTGGATATTATCCTAATTTTAGCAGTAAGTCTGTGAGCTGGGGCAAAAACAATGAAGATGTTGCTCGCAAAAGATACATTAAGAAGAACAAAGGAAAGCACAAAAGTTTTTTATGCACCACATCTGGTTTATATATCTCTGCAGCATATCCTTTTCTTGGTGCAACACCAGATGGTATTCTGACCTGTCAATGTTGCGGTTCGGGGGTTTTTGAAATCAAGTGTCCATTGAGCAGCCGTGACCTTGACATTTCCGAATATATTGATAAACCTGACTCAAACTTAATCAAAGTTGATGGATCAATTTTATTGAGGCCAAAACACCAGTACTGGTATCAAGTACAGCACCAGATGTTTATAACTGGAGATAACTACTGTGACTTTGAACTCTTTTTGCCAAAACAATTAATTACATTAAGAATCTTAAAAGATGCTGACTATGTAGTGGACTGTGTGCCAAAGTTTACTAGATTTTTTATCTTAATTATTTTACCTGGATTGTTTTTTTAAATAAAACTAGAAACAGAATGCAGGCTACTTTTGAAAGGCGTTGTAAAACTTGTATCAGATTGTATTTAATGAGACGATAAGTGAGAGAGAAATAAACATAACTTTTATACATTAGTTTTGTTTTGTCTGCATACATCTGTCTTTTTACACAATATTTAACTAACTTTTTTATATTCATGCACAACTTAGTTTTTAGCTTCACATACAAGAAAGTTTGCTACATTAGTTACATAAAATACAGAGCTAGTGTTGAGTTTTCCTCAGTACAATTAAGATAAAATTTGACATACAAATATTGGAAAGACAATAGTTTCTTTCAAAAAATAATCATCTATAGACTCTTTGATGAATAGTATTGTTTTCGATATTCGATATGGTTGAATAGTATTGTTTGAAAGGTCCAGGTGTATATCTAAAAAGTCTACTGTTTTGAGATTTGTCTTAATTGAAACAGATAGTCCACACTCCTTGAATAATTTGGATTACTCACATTCCATAAAGACAGCCCGGAAAAGCCAACCGACCACGATAGCAGGGAGTTCCTCAAGACAATCCTCTCTACATCAAGTCTACCGGACAGGTTGTGGAATACAGCACTTGAAGTAGGGGCTGCGCTCTTTACCATGGCAATACAGTATAAAGTTGCCCAGACCCTGATTATCAACCCACCTGATTACGCTAATAAAATTACGTTTTATCCAAACCCTGAACCCACTTTCAAATCTTCAAAAAGCCTTCTGGGTCTTTTGCTGGATGTATTTTCCAAAAGTATCAGGCACTTCTTGACATTCTAGAGGACCTTGTGGAAAATACAAGTGGCTCTAGAATGGCCTTTTCCAATACCTCAATTGCTTCCTGTTTCGCTTTTTGACAGGCATCTTTAACAAAATTTTGGAACAGTCCACCATTTTTTACAAAGTTCTCCAAAATAGGAAAACAGATTTCTCTCATGGTGTTTCAAAGATAAAAGATTTTGGAACTTTTCTTTCTGATTTGCGCTCAGATCAAGGATTTGAAAATATCTTAAGTTTTGCTGTAGAAATTGTTGGACAACTAACACCAAGATCTGACAAAAAAGTGAATTACAAGCAGCTCTACTTTCAGATTATTGATAATCTTGTCCAGATGCTAGAGGATAGATTTGAAAATTGTGAAAATATTTTATCTTGGATCATGTCAATCTTAATTTCTTTTCCCAGTGGAAAGATAATTTTCCAAAAGAGAATTTCCAACTTTTAAAAAACAGATATGGTAGCTTTTTAAATATTCCTCTGCTGGAAAGCAAGCTGCTTTTTGTCTTCAGGGACAACGATTTCCAAAAAAAGTTCTTACATGAAGTTATTAGAGTATATGCATGATTTTGAATTGCATACTTGCTTTCCTGAAGTAATCTAACTCCTCAAACTGAATGCAGTGATTGCAGTATCCAGTGCCTCAGCTGAAAGATCATTCTCATATCTAAGGAGGGTTAAAAACCTACCTGAGGAAAAGAAGGGGACAGGAAAGACTGGCATCTTTGAGCAGAATATCTATACAAAAGGATGTTTTGAAAAAGTTTGAAAATTGGAGAAATTTGTTCAAAAACCTAGAAGGCTAAACTTTTTATTCAAATGAAGCATTATTGACAATGACAAAAAAATTTGAAATGTGTCTCTGGATACATTATAGCTTGCTGATAAGAAAACTGTTGCTCATTAAAAAGCTACCAAAGGACATTTTTGAGAACTTCTTATTATAACTTTTTGCTGATTAAAGAACTGGGTGCATGCTTAAAACTATGAAGAGTCAATATCATTGCAACTATTGTGCAGTTTTTTTCAAAGCTTGAATTCAATGTGGATGGAGAAGCGTATCTGTTACAAACACGAAACAGAATTACCTGCCAATAAATCTCTCATAAATGCTCCTATTAAATGATCCATCTTATTATAGTAGACTCTAAGCTTCTCTCTACCCAATGAAGGTAGTGATCCTGTTTGTTTTGTGATTAAAAGGCAAAAGATATCAACACCATTGTCAGGAAAACATGGCATTTCTAGGTTTTCTCCAGTTAATTCCTCTCAGTTTCATAAGTTAGCATCCAAAACTGATGAGGCAATCAAAGAAGAGTTAAACAGCTTAAAATGTATTGTTGAAGGCTGTTTTAGTAACATAAAACTTAAGACTTTGGCAAGGCAGAAATCTAGAGGGTCAAGGTCAGGCATAATAGACATTCAAAGCACCCTACTTCTTATAACGTATTGAAAATGTAGGTGATCCATTTGATAGGTCCATATGTCATGGTCATTGGAAGAAGTGGTATAATTATAACTACTATTTGAAGGGCACAATTTTGATGAGGCCCTTGGATGCACTGGTATACAGAATTAGACCATGAACAGTCATGTCAAGAAGAGATCTCCAATTTTTCGATTTGTAATGACAGTAAAGAAAGCTTGGTTGTCAAAATTTTTGATTTCCTTGGTTATTATGATCTACAAAGGCTTGTCCTGACTCGCAAAGGATTTAAAACTGGTGTTTTGAATTATTAAGTCTGATAATGTTTGAGAGATTATTAAAGCACCATTACTAGGTTGATAGGAAATTGAATGGGAAATCCTTTAAAGTGTTTTTCGAAGCAACCAACCTGTACTGTTTTAATGTAAAGGGAACTTACAATTGTGATCTTGATCCTCAAAGAAATATAATGCAGTTAAGCCATGAGTTTTCTTCCAATGACAGTAAAAGCAGTGATCTCTGAAAGCTTCTTAAACTATTTGGTGAAAATAGAAAAGCAAGTGCTCTAGAAGTTCTTATTTATTTTGCTGCAATTGGATTACTCACATTCCATAAAGACAGCCCGGAAAAGCCAACAGACCACGATAGCAGGGAGTTCCTCAAGACAATCCTCTCTACATCAAGTCTACCGGACAGGTTGTGGAATACAGCACTTGAAGTAGGGGCTGCGCTCTTTACCACGGCAATACAGTATAAAGTTGCCCAGACCCTGATTATCAACCCACCTGATTACGCTAATAAAATTACCTTTTATCCAAACCCTGAACCCACTTTCAAATCTTCAAAAAGCCTTCTGGATCTTTTGCTGGATGTAAACTAAATTGCTGTTGTTATGACTTGGTTGCTAAGGCCGTCAAAAGTTGTTTGACCCCTGGGCATCCAAAAATGCAATGCGTTTGAAAATGGCGCCCGTTTCAGGAAACAGGTCTATTTGTGTTATTTTCTAAAAGTATCAGGCACTTCTTGACATTCTAGAGGACCTTGTGGAAAATACAAGTGGCTCTAGAATGGCCTTTTCCAATACCTAAATTGCTTCCTGTTTCGCTTTTTGACAGGCATCTTTAACAAAATTTTGGAACAGTCCACCATTTTTTACAAAGTTCTCCAAAATAGGAAAACAGATTTCTCTCATGGTGTTTCAAAGATAAAAGATTTTGGAACTTTTCTTTCTGATTTGCGCTCAGATCAAGGATTTGAAAATATCTTAAGTTTTGCTGTAGAAATTGTTGGACAACTAACACCAAGATCTGACAAAAAAGTGAATTACAAGCAGCTCTACTTTCAGATTATTGATAATCTTGTCCAGATGCTAGAGGAAAGATTTGAAAATTGTGAAAATATTTTATCTTGGATCATGTCAATCTTAATTTCTTTTCCCAGTGGAAAGATAATTTTCCAAAAGAGAATTTCCAACTTTTAAAAAGCAGATATGGTAGCTTTTTAAATATTCCTCTGCTGGAAAGCAAGCTGCTTTTTGTCTTCAGGGACAACGATTTCCAAAAAAAGCTCTTACATGAAGTTATTAGAGTATATGTATGATTTTGAATTGCATACTTGCTTTCCTGAAGTAATCTAACTCCTCAAACTGAATGCAGTGATTGCAGTATCCAGTGCCTCAGCTGAAAGATCATTCTCATGTCTAAGGAGGGTTAAAAACCTACCTGAGGAAAAGAAGGGGACAGGAAAGACTGGAATCTTTGAGCAGAATATCTATACAAAAGGATGTTTTGAAAAAGTTTGAAAATTGGAGAAATTTGTTCAAAAACCTAGAAGGCTAAACTTTTTATTCAAATGAAGCATTATTGACAATGACAAAAAAATTTGAAATGTGTCTCTGGATACATTATAGCTTGCTGATAAGAAAACTGTTGCTCATTAAAAAGCTACCAAAGGACATTTCAAGGAACTTCTTAAAGAACTGGGTGCATGCTCAAAACTACGAAGAGTCAATATCATTGCAACTATTGTGCAGTTTTTTTCAAAGCTTGAATTCAACGAGGATGGAGAAGCATATCTGTTACAAACACGAAACAGAATTACCTGCCAATAAATCTCTCATAAATGCTCCTATTGATCCATCTTATTATAGTAGACTTTAAGCTTCTCTCTACCCAATGAAGGTAGTGATCCTGTCTGTTTTGTGATTAAAAGGCAAAAGATATCAACACCATTGTCAGGAAAACATGGCATTTCTAGGTTTTCTCCAGTTAATTCCTCTCAGTTTCATAAGTTAGGATCCAAAACTGATGAGGCAATCAAAGAAGAGTTAAACAGCTTAAAATGTATTGTTGAAGGCTGTTTCAGTAACATAAAACTTAAGACTTTGGCAAGGCAGAAATCTAGAGGGTCAAGGTCAGGCATAATAGACATTCAAAGCACCCTACTTCTTATAACGTATTGAAAATGTAGGTGATCCATTTGATAGGTCCATATGTCATGGTCATTGGAAGAAGTGGTATAATTATAACTACTATTTGAAGGGCACAATTTTGATGAGGCCCTTGGATGCACTGGTATACAGAATTAGACCATGAACAGTCATGTCAAGAAGAGATCTCCAATTTTTCGATTTGTAATGACAGTAAAGAAAGCTTGGTTGTCAAAATTTTTGATTTCATTGGTTATTATGATCTACAAAGGCTTCTCCTGACTCGCAAAGGATTTAAAACTGGTGTTTTGAATTATTAGGTCTGATAATGTTTGAGAGATTATTAAAGCACCATTACTAGGTTGATAGGAAATTGAATGGGAAATCCTTTAAAGTGTTTTTCGAAGCAACCAACCTGTACTGTTTTAATGTAAAGGGAACTTACAATTGTGATCTTGATCCTCAAAGAAATATAATGCAGTTAAGCCATGAGTTTTCTTCCAATGACAGTAAAAGCAGTGATCTCTGAAAGCTTCTTAAACTATTTGGTGAAAATAGAAAAGCAAGTGCTCTAGAAGTTCTTATTTATTTTGCTGCAATTGGATTACTCACATTCCATAAAGACAGCCCGGAAAAGCCAACAGACCACGATAGCAGGGAGTTCCTCAAGACAATCATCTCTACATCAAGTCTACTGGACAGGTTGTGGAATACAGCACTTGAAGTAGGGGCTGCGCTCTTTACCATGGCAATACAGTATAAAGTTGCCCAGACCCTGATTATCAACCCACCTGATTACGCTAATAAAATTACGTTTTATCCAAACCCTGAACCCACTTTCAAATCTTCAAAAAGCCTTCTGGATCTTTTGCTGGATGTAAACTAAGCTGCTGTTGTTATGACTTGGTTGCTTAGGCCGTCAAAAGTTGTTTGACCCCTTGGCATCCAAAAATGCAATGCGTTTGAAAATGGCGCCCGTTTCAGGAAACAGGTCTATTTGTGTTATTTTCTAAAAGTAACAGGCACTTCTTGACATTCTAGAGGACCTTGTGGAAAATACAAGTGGCTCTAGAATGGCCTTTTCCAATACCTCAATTGCTTCCTGTTTCGCTTTTTGACAGGCATCTTTAACAAAATTTTGGAACAGTCCACCATTTTTTACAAAGTTCTCCAAAATAGGAAAACAGATTTCTCTCATGGTGTTTCAAAGATAAAAGATTTTGGAACTTTTCTTTCTGATTTGCGCTCAGATCAAGGATTTGAAAATATCTTAAGTTTTGCTGTAGAAATTGTTGGACAACTAACACCAAGATCTGACAAAAAAGTGAATTACAAGCAGCTCTACTTTCAGATTATTGATAATCTTGTCCAGATGCTAGAGGATAGATTTGAAAATTGTGAAAATATTTTATCTTGGATCATGTCAATCTTAATTTCTTTTCCCAGTGGAAAGATAATTTTCCAAAAGAGAATTTCCAACTTTTAAAAAGCAGATATGGTAGCTTTTTAAATATTCCTCTGCTGGAAAGCAAGCTGCTTTTTGTCTTCAGGGACAATGATTTCCAAAAAAAGTTCTTACATGAAGTTATTAGAGTATATGTATGATTTTGAATTGCATACTTGCTTTCCTGAAGTAATCTAACTCCTCAAACTGAATGCAGTGATTGCAGTATCCAGTGCCTCATCTGAAAGATCATTCTCATGTCTAGGGAGGGTTAAAAACCTACCCAAGGAAAAGAAGGGGACAGGAAAGACTGGCATCTTTGAGCAGAATATCTATACAAAAGGATGTTTTGAAAAAGTTTGAAAATTGGAGAAATTAATTCAAAAACCTAGAAGGCTAAACTTTTTATTCAAATGAAGCATTATTGACAATGACAAAAAATTTTGAAATGTGTCTCTGGATACATTATAGCTTGCTGATAAGAAAACTGTTGCTGATTAAAAAGCTACCAAAGGAGATTTTTGAGAACTTCTTATTATAACTTTTTGCTGATTAAAGAACTGGGTGCATGCTCAAAACTACGAAGAGTCAATATCATTGCAACTATTGTGCAGTTTTTTTCAAAGCTTGAATTCAATGAGGATGGAGAAGCGTATCTGTTACAAACACGAAACAGAATTACCTGCCAATATATCTCTCATAAATGCTCCTATTGATCCATCTTATTATAGTAGACTCTAAGCTTCTCTCTACCCAATGAAGGTAATGATCCTGTCTGTTTTGTGATTAAAAGGCAAAAGATATCAACACCATTGTCAGGAAAACATGGCATTTCTAGGTTTTCTCCAGTTAATTCCTCTCAGTTTCATAAGTTAGGATCCAAAACTGATGAGGCAATCAAAGAAGAGTTAAACAGCTTAAAATGTATTGTTGAAGGCTGTTTTAGTAACATAAAACTTAAGACTTTGGCAAGGCAGAAATCTAGAGGGTCAAGGTCAGGCATAATAGACATTCAAAGCACCCTACTTCTTATAACGTATTGAAAATGTAGGTGATCCATTTGATAGGTCCATATGTCATGGTCATTGGAAGAAGTGGTATAATTATAACTACTATTTGAAGGGCACAATTTTGATGAGGCCCTTGGATGCACTGGTATACAGAATTAGACCATGAACAGTCATGTCAAGAAGAGATCTCCAATTTTTCGATTTGTAATGACAGTAAAGAAAGCTTGGTTGTCAAAATTTTTGATTTCCTTGGTTATTATGATCTACAAAGGCTTGTCCTGACTCGCAAAGGATTTAAAACTGGTGTTTTGAATTATTAGGTCTGATAATGTTTGAGAGATTATTAAAGCACCATTACTAGGTTGATAGGAAATTGAATGGGAAATCCTTTAAAGTGTTTTTCGAAGCAACCAACCTGTACTGTTTTAATGTAAAGGGAACTTACAATTGTGATCTTGATCCTCAAAGAAATATAATGCAGTTAAGCCATGAGTTTTCTTCCAATGACAGTAAAAGCAGTGATCTCTGAAAGCTTCTTAAACTATTTGGTGAAAATAGAAAAGCAAGTGCTCTAGAAGTTCTTATTTATTTTGCTGCAATTGGATTACTCACATTCCATAAAGACAGCCCGGAAAAGCCAACAGACCACGATAGCAGGGAGTTCCTCAAGACAATCATCTCTACATCAAGTCTACTGGACAGGTTGTGGAATACAGCACTTGAAGTAGGGGCTGCGCTCTTTACCATGGCAATACAGTATAAAGTTGCCCAGACCCTGATTATCAACCCACCTGATTACGCTAATAAAATTACGTTTTATCCAAACCCTGAACCCACTTTCAAATCTTCAAAAAGCCTTCTGGATCTTTTGCTGGATGTAAACTAAGCTGCTGTTGTTATGACTTGGTTGCTAAGGCCGTCAAAAGTTGTTTGACCCCTTGGCATCCAAAAATGCAATGCGTTTGAAAATGGCGCCCGTTTCAGGAAACAGGTCTATTTGTGTTATTTTCTAAAAGTAACAGGCACTTCTTGACATTCTAGAGGACCTTGTGGAAAATACAAGTGGCTCTAGAATGGCCTTTTCCAATACCTCAATTGCTTCCTGTTTCGCTTTTTGACAGGCATCTTTAACAAAATTTTGGAACAGTCCACCATTTTTTACAAAGTTCTCCAAAATAGGAAAACAGATTTCTCTCATGGTGTTTCAAAGATAAAAGATTTTGGAACTTTTCTTTCTGATTTGCGCTCAGATCAAGGATTTGAAAATATCTTAAGTTTTGCTGTAGAAATTGTTGGACAACTAACACCAAGATCTGACAAAAAAGTGAATTACAAGCAGCTCTACTTTCAGATTATTGATAATCTTGTCCAGATGCTAGAGGATAGATTTGAAAATTGTGAAAATATTTTATCTTGGATCATGTCAATCTTAATTTCTTTTCCCAGTGGAAAGATAATTTTCCAAAAGAGAAATTCCAACTTTTAAAAAGCAGATATGGTAGCTTTTTCAATATTCCTCTGCTGGAAAGCAAGCTGCTTTTCGTCTTCAGGGACAATGATTTCCAAAAAAAGTTCTTACATGAAGTTATTAGAGTATATGTATGATTTTGAATTGCATACTTGCTTTCCTGAAGTAATCTAACTCCTCAAACTGAATGCAGTGATTGCAGTATCCAGTGCCTCAGCTGAAAGATCATTCTCATGTCTAGGGAGGGTTAAAAACCTACCCAAGGAAAAGAAGGGGACAGGAAAGACTGGCATCTTTGAGCAGAATATCTATACAAAAGGATGTTTTGAAAAAGTTTGAAAATTGGAGAAATTTATTCAAAAACCTAGAAGGCTAAACTTTTTATTTAAATGAAGCACTATTGACAATGACAAAAAAATTTGAAATGTGTCTCTGGATACATTATAGCTTGCTGATAAGAAAACTATTGCTGATTAAAAAGCTACCAAAGGGGATTTTTGAGAACTTCTTATTATAACTTTTTGCTGATTAAAGAACTGGGTTCATGCTCAAAACTACGAAGAGTCAATATCATTGCAACTATTGTGCAGTTTTTTTCAAAGCTTGAATTCAATGAGGATGGAGAAGCGTATCTGTTACAAACACGAAACAGAATTACCTGCCAATATATCTCTCATAAATGCTCCTATTGATCCATCTTATTATAGTAGACTCTAAGCTTCTCTCTACCCAATGAAGGTAGTGATCCTGTCTGTTTTGTGATTAAAAGGCAAAAGATATCAACACCATTGTCAGGAAAACATGGCATTTCTAGGTTTTCTCCAGTTAATTCCTCTCAGTTTCATAAGTTAGCATCCAAAACTGATGAGGCAATCAAAGAAGAGTTAAACAGCTTAAAATGTATTGTTGAAGGCAGTTTTAGTAACATAAAACTTAAGACTTTGGCAAGGCAGAAATCTAGAGGGTCGAGGTCAGGCATAATAGACATTCAAAGCACCCTACTTCTTATAACGTATTGAAAATGTAGGTGATCCATTTGATAGGTCCATATGTCATGGTCATTGGAAGAAGTGGTATAATTATAACTACTATTTGAAGGGCACAATTTTGATGAGGCCCTTGGATGCATTGGTATACAAGAATTAGACCATGAACATAAGGTAATGTCAAGAAGAGGTCTCCATTTATTAAATATGTAATGGCAGTAAAGAAAGCTTCGTTGTCAAAATTTTTTATTTCCTTGGTTATTATGATCGACAAAGGCTTTCCCTAACTTGCAAAGGATTTGAAACTGGTGTTTTGAATTATTAAGTCTGAAAATGTTTGGGAGGGGTTATTAAAGCACCATTACTTGGTTGATAAGAAATTGAATGGGAAATCCTTTAAAAAGCCTTTCAGAGCAATGAACATGTACTGTTCTAATGTAAAGGGAGCTTACAATTGTGATCTTGATCCTCAAAGAAATATAATGCAGTTAAGCCACGAGTTTTCTTCCAATGACAGTAAAAGCAGTGATCTCTGAAAGCTTCTTAAACTATTTGGTGAAAATAGAAAAGCAAGTGCTCTAGAAGTTCTTATTTATTTTGCTGCAATTGGATTACTCACATTCCATAAAGACAGCCCGGAAAAGCCAACAGACCACGATAGCAGGGAGTTCCTCAAGACAATCCTCTCTACATCAAGTCTACTGGACAGGTTGTGGAATACAGCACTTGAAGTAGGGGCTGCGCTCTTTACCATGGCAATACAGTATAAAGTTGCCCAGACCCTGATTATCAACCCACCTGATTACGCTAATAAAATTACCTTTTATCCAAACCCTGAACCCACTTTCAAATCTTCAAAAAGCCTTCTGGATCTTTTGCTGGATGTAAACTAAACTGCTGTTGTTATGACTTGGTTGCTAAGGCCGTCAAAAGTTGTTTCACCCCTGGGCATCCAAAAATGCAATGCGTTTGAAAATGGCGCCCGTTTCAGGAAACAGGTCTATTTGTGTTATTTTCTAAAAGTATCAGGCACTTCTTGACATTCTAGAGGACCTTGTGGAAAATACAAGTGGCTCTAGAATGGCCTTTTCCAATACCTCAATTGCTTCCTGTTTCGCTTTTTGACAGGCATCTTTAACAAAATTTTGGAACAGTCCACCATTTTTTACAAAGTTCTCCAAAATAGGAAAACAGATTTCTCTCATGGTGTTTCAAAGATAAAAGATTTTGGAACTTTTCTTTCTGATTTGCGCTCAGATCAAGGATTTGAAAATATCTTAAGTTTTGCTGTAGAAATTGTTGGACAACTAACACCAAGATCTGACAAAAAAGTGAATTACAAGCAGCTCTACTTTCAGATTATTGATAATCTTGTCCAGATGCTAGAGGAAAGATTTGAAAATTGTGAAAATATTTTATCTTGGATCATGTCAATCTTAATTTCTTTTCCCAGTGGAAAGATAATTTTCCAAAAGAGAAATTCCAACTTTTAAAAAGCAGATATGGTAGCTTTTTAAATATTCCTCTGCTGGAAAGCAAGCTGCTTTTTGTCTTCAGGGACAACGATTTCCAAAAAAAGTTCTTACATGAAGTTATTAGAGTATATGTATGATTTTGAATTGCATACTTGCTTTCCTGAAGTAATCTAACTCCTCAAACTGAATGCAGTGATTGCAGTATCCAGTGCCTCAGCTGAAAGATCATTCTCATATCTAAGGAGGGTAAAAAACCTACCTGAGGAAAAGAAGGGGACAGGAAAGACTGGCATCTTTGAGCAGAATATCTATACAAAAGGATGTTTTGAAAAAGTTTGAAAATTGGAGAAATTTATTCAAAAACCTGGAAGGCTAAACTTTTTATTCAAATGAAGCATTATTGACAATGACAAAAAAATTTGAAATGTGTCTCTGGATACATTATAGCTTGCTGATAAGAAAACTGTTGCTGATTAAAAAGCTACCAAAGGACATTTTTGAGAACTTCTTATTATAACTTTTTGCTGATTAAAGAACTGGGTGCATGCTTAAAACTATGAAGAGTCAATATCATTGCAACTATTGTGCAGTTTTTTTCAAAGCTTGAATTCAATGTGGATGGAGAAGCGTATCTGTTACAAACACGAAACAGAATTACCTGCCAATAAATCTCTCATAAATGCTCCTATTAAATGATCCATCTTATTAAAGTAGACTCTAAGCTTCTCTCTACCCAATGAAGGTAGTGATCCTGTCTGTTTTGTGATTAAAAGGCAAAAGATATCAACACCATTGTCAGGAAAACATGGCATTTCTAGGTTTTCTCCAGTTAATTCCTCTCAGTTTCATAAGTTAGCATCCAAAACTGATGAGGCAATCAAAGAAGAGTTAAACAGCTTAAAATGTATTGTTGAAGGCTGTTTTAGTAACATAAAACTTAAGACTTTGGCAAGGCAGAAATCTAGAGGGTCAAGGTCAGGCATAATAGACATTCAAAGCACCCTACTTCTTATAACGTATTGAAAATGTAGGTGATCCATTTGATAGGTCCATATGTCATGGTCATTGGAAGAAGTGGTATAATTATAACTACTATTTGAAGGGCACAATTTTGATGAGGACCTTGGATGCACTGGTATACAAGAATTCTACAGAAAGGAATTTCCCTCCTTCTGTAACAACTATTATACCGGAACTTTTCCGAATATGACTGTGAATAATATTAAATAGTTTTGTTCTTTTTAAATATGTTCCGTTGTTAAATATGTAATAGTTTTGTTGTTTTTAAATATGTTCCGCTGTTTGTTTGTTTCTTTTCATATTTTAATTTATGAAATTTCAAAATGAAAGAAAAAAACACAAATTTTCTATTTAGACATTTATATCGATAGAATGGAAAAAACTTTAAATTGTTGTTTTCTTTCAAATTATATGACCAAAATTCCTTCATATTCTGCATGTTAGTTTTATTCAATCTTCATAGTTGCATATCACTATAAATTTAGGGTTTATTTTTGGCTGTTTGAGATGTTGATAGAATGGAAAAAACAAAAACATTACCTGCCTGTTTATGCAAGCCCTTGTGCCATCAGAGGTAGAGGGCCCACCAATTTCAGAATATCTTGCAGGCATTTTGAACACAAAATTTTCTGCAGACTTTGACCTTGAAAAAAGGAAAGAAATTCTTAGTAAGTACAAGGTCCCAAAAATCAACACACCATTGCTTGTATCCAAGGTCAACCCAGAAATTTGGGGAAAATAGAGCCCTTACGTAAGAAGAAACAAGATAAAGTACAATCCAAGATACCCTTCTTAGATTAACAGGTGCCTATTCTTCTTCAATGGAAGATTTGGTGAAGGCATGCGAGGAAAATAAAACCCCTGTCTATAAATCAATAATATCCAAGTTTTTTGATACAATTGCAATTTTGGGTCATGTTAACAAAGAGCTCTCGTGCAAACAAAGAGAGCCTTTGAAGTCAAATTTAAGTGAGGAGTTTAAGGAGGCTTGCTCATGCAGTCTGAAACCAGGCGAATTTGTCTTTGGCAATAACCTACCGGAAACATTGAAAACCCTTCAAGCAACATTTGTTAGTGCAGCAACTAAAACCAACCACCCACAGCAAAATTTTAGAATGAACAAAAATTTTCAGTCGAGGCCTTTTTTAGGGCAGAGAGGGAGGATGGTAAATCCTCCCAGAATGCAATACCATAAAAGACCTTACAGTCAACAAAAAAACTCCAAACCCCAACAAAAGTTTACAAGGAAGAGATTTACAAAGAATTAGAAAATGTCAAAAAACAGGTAATTGCTTTTGAACTTGTCAAAGACAATGTAATAACTTATCTTAGTTCCAAGGTGAAAGATTTTCATGCAGGTCAACTTTCTGAGCATTTGTCTAATTGGAAATCTATCACTTCAGATCAAAGCATTTTAGAATCAATATCCGGGGGGAATAATTGAATTTGTCATTGCTATTCCATTACAAACTTATCCATCTAATTCTGTCTCAAAAGAACATAAGGATGAGGTTGAACTTGAAATCAAATAGTTACTACAGAAAGGGGTAATTGTCAAGAGTGAGCATGATTTTGGTGACAGTATTTCCCCAGGGCTGTCAAGTTTTGAAAAATGAGACTAGGTAAAAACACGCGTACGCTTACAAATGATAAATGAAGAAGCCTAAATGTTGCAAAACATGTATTATTGACTTCTGTAGCATGGGCTGTTTGTCTACCATCTAAGTGCAAAATTAGAACGTTATCCAAGAATAAAACCACAACAAAACAAATTTGAACTGTTTCATAATAAATCTTGAGTATATATTGAATTTATCTTTGACAAAACAATGAAAGTTTCTCAGTTTATTAATGTTTTTTTAAATGTTCTTTGTTGTACTCCAAGCTGACCTCTTTACTTCGCTTAAGAACTTGATCTGAGGGGTTGTATTTATAGCATGGTTCTCCTGTTAAGCTGAAAGGCAATGATGCTAGACAAGGTGCCATCTAGAGACAAGCTTGCTCTCTGAGGAGTCACATTTTTTCTCACTCTGGAAAGTAATGACTCATTTTCTGCATTGTTTGCAGTTAAGTCAGGACAACTTTTGCCAACTTGAATAATTGACCAAACTTAGGCTTTTGTGTCCCAGGAACTTTTAATTCATTTAGATGGTACCGGAGAACATCAATTCTGTATCTAACAGCTTCCCCTTGTTTGGCCAGCTCTTATTGCTGCTTGTTCTCTAACATAGCATTGTCTCTGTTTTAAAACTGGTTACTCCAGGTTGTTGGATGGCTTCTGTGGACTTAAAAGATGCATATTACAGTGTTAAACTTCACCCAAGTCATCAAAAATCCTTCAACTTTAGATACAATGATGAATTGTGTAAGTATACAGTTTATCCAAATGGCTTAGCAAGCTGTCCATGCAAATTTACGAAAATAATTAAGCCAGTTATTTCAAAATTGCATGTTGTATAATTATAACTTATTTTTGAAGGAATCTCTAGAGTACAGTTTTGATAAGATCCTTGGATGCATTGGTATACAAGAATTAGACCATGAACATAAGGTCATGTCAAGAAGAGGTCTCCATTTATTAAATATGTAATGGCAGTAAAGAAAGCTTCGTTGTCAAAATTTTTTATTTCCTTGGTTATTATGATCGACAAAGGCTTTCCCTAACTTGCAAAGGATTTGAAACTAATGTTTTGAATCATTTTAAGTCTGAAAATGTTTGGGAGGGGTTATTAAAGCACCATTACTTGGTTGATAAGAAATTGAATGGAAAATCCTTTAAAGAGCCTTTCAGAGCAATGAACATGTACTGTTCTAATGTAAAGGGAGCTTACAACTGTGATCTTGATCTTCAAAGAATTACAATGCGAATAAGACATGAGCTTTCTTCCAATGACATTAAAAACAGTGATCTCTGCCAGCCTCTAAAACTATTTGGTGAAAATAGAAAAGCAAGTGCTCTAGAAGTTCTTATTTACTTTGCTGCAAAGATTATTAATACAATCTTCACTGAGTGCCTTGACTCAAGAAAAGCTTTCCAGGGCCAGACATTTTCTGTGTCTGACTTTAGGGTTGGAACCGAAGTGCTTAGCACACCGTTTATTATTCTCCTTATTACCCTGGTAATTGCTAGTTAGGGTAACCTTCAATTAGATAGATGGAAAGATAAGCAAAATCTTTTCAAATTGCTTGCCATCATGGGTATCAGAGAAAAACTTATCAAGCCAAGGGCAATAAATCAAACCCAAAAAGTTATTCCAAATGAAGTTTCACTAACATGTAGCAAGAACCTTATGACTGTTTTAGATAGAAGCAGTCTTTCATTTTCCTATGCTTCAGACATTAAAGTCAGCAAGTTAGCTATGCAACTGTGGAACAACAATGGAATAAGGGCAGTTTTACAAAGCACTGAGTCAAATATGCATTGGATTGAGTGTGACAATTTGGAAACCATGTTGAAGTCCACCTCTATACACAATGCCAAAACATTGACCCATTTTCTAACATCACAGCTTAAATTTATAAATGGTGCTTATACAGTAGTGGGTCCATACAAAAGAAAGGCAAGTCATTTTATTGAAAAGTCTTGTTTCCACTTAACTGATGATGACAAGGCCAAGGAAGCATTTTTTCTCAACAAATGCATGCAAAAAGTTGTACAGCTGCACAGTTATATTTCTTATGATGAATTGGTGAGGGTCTATGCCCAATAAGCTGCAGAAAATAATGAAAAATCAAGCAGCTCCCTCACTTTGGTGACAAGAAACCTTCAGAAAGATTTTTAGACAGTGTTGATGTTTTAGATGAGGGAACAACTGTTTTTCTAAGGATGGAAAAACTATGCTCCTCAGATGCTTGTGGTGTTAAAATACTTCTTGATTTAACATCTAATGAATATGGGCTAAATGAACTGTCCTATATCCCTAGTGTGGCTGGTAATCCTTTCTGCATAAAAGCTTTTCAACAAGCTTTTTCAAAAGGTTGATCCCACATCAAATGTCATGCTCCCTCAACCATACTTTGTTCTCTGGGGATTTGTTGAGTTCACAAATCCTGGCAGCATAAAATTGCAAAGTGTTGTAGCAGATCCACAGAAAGTGCTACATAACATAATTGAAAATTCAAGAATGATAGAGAGGGGATATTCCATGGCATGAAAGTCTTAGAATCTCTTGCTCGAAGTGCAAGCAGCGATCATATTACTGTCATATTTAGAATACTACCACCAATACTCGTATCGAAATATCCAAGGCTAACATGCATCATCAACTCCTTTGAAATCAAAATCGAAAACCACAAGCAACATAAAGTCAGAACACAATGCCATTCAAGCTATAAGAAGACCACAACCGTGAAATTTCTCATTGCATGTCATCTAATAGGAAGTGTCGAGAATCTGGATGGTATCTAGTACTGCTAAATTTTTCATATGATGTAGCAATCAAAAGAAGGTCATCAATATTGGCACATATTAAATGACACTTCATCTCAATGTGGATTCTTTCTCTTTCTCTCTCAATGTGGATAGAAGTGGCTTTAAGAGTTCAGTGAATTTTCTTGGACAAAAACAAAGTCCATTGGAGTAGACCTGGTACTTTAAGAGTTTATCATGATAAATGAATTTCAGGTACTTTTGAGACATAATTTATCTTTACACTATACTATGCATCTTTCAAGTCAATTGATGCCATCCAGCAGTCTTTTGTCATTGATGATTAATTAGTCCAATACACACTTAATAGTGTCCATTTGACATTAATGTATTCAATGTGTTTATTTAACTGCTTTAAATTAAATGAGTGTCACTTTATTGGGACTGAAAATATGGGAGAAACCATTTTCCTGAGTGCATTCTTTAATCACACCCTTTTTCTGGATATTTTCTATTTCTAGGTGAATAAGAGCAGTATGTTCCTTTGCAATTGAATTTGTTGGTACTGTTTGTAACTTTTGTGTTTGTGTAATAAATTCGATTTTTTCATCTATAACTGTTTGCAGTATTGTTTGATCTGTTGTTAAGGTCTTCCATCGTGCTAAATGGTGTGTAATCTGTCCACCAACAAATGAGGCAACTTTGTACTGCAAATCTGATTTGATGTGTTTTTCGAATAAACACACAAAATTATGTACCTGGGACCTTTTTGTCATAACTCCTTGTTTTAATGCTTGTATGTTCCCATTTGGTGTTTCTTGTTGAAGCCTGTATTCTGCTTCTGAAAAAAGGACTGGGTCTGAGATCGGTTTTGAAACTGTTGGGAAGATACCCTTCTCTTGCTAGATAAAAAAGGGTTGTTTCTCTGATTTTGTTTGTATGATGAATATCTAGGTTTAAACTGAGAATCACGAGCCATAATTTTACCATCAAATTTGGAATGGGCCATGATTTTTGTTAAATCATAGGCAAACAAGAGTTATTGTGGCTTATTAGAACGGGCATAAGCAGGCTTCAAATCATTGCTTAGCAGTGGTTTTAATGAGTCTCTGCGTTCATAAGACAGCTCAGTATTAACATGACCCAATAGGGCTATAGAATCAAAAAGGCATGTGGCGATTACTTTGCCGTCAGGAGATCTCTGGCTATCTCTGCATTTTAAAAGCTCATCAACTGTAATTGAAAGGGCATTTGTCACTCTGACAATGTTATCTTGCAGAATGGACATACACAAGTCGTGTTGCCTGTGAAAACCCTTGATTTTTTACCAGATTTGCTGATTTATTTTGGCAACAAAGACTGCTCATTTATTTATATTTTTCAGAAATCTCCTTTCGCTTTACAAGTCTCAGTTCTGAGGGAAATTTTTCATTAACAATTTTTTAGAATTTGTCAGAAATTGCTGGCCCTTGAATATCGATAGATGAAAGTAAGAGCTCAACTGATTCTAAAAATTGATCAGTATCATCACCAGGGTATTTTCCACCTTAAAAAGTCTTCTCCCCCAAAGAAACTCATTTCATCTTGTTCACCAGTCCTATTACTGGGTTTAGGGGTAGAAATTTCCCTCTTGGAGATTGTAAATCTGAAGCTGGTTATTGTGCTCACTGCCAATATATTATTTTCACCTACAGGCCCTGTCTTGAGCAGTTTGGGGATCATGAGAGAAAATTCCTTGTTCACGAGAGCAAATTGATGGAACTTTTTGCATTGTGCACCTTCTGCTTGTCACCTGGATGAAAAGCAACAATCACATCTATCATTGGAGCCATGGTCATTATAAGTCAGATGTGTGACAAATGTGGTGAAACCAGAATATGGTGTAATTCACCCTACATTGAAGCTGTACCTTCTTGTAATTTGTTACTGTCTGGTGCTATACTCTTTTCTAGTGGGCTTCCTGGAAAAATTCTGAAATTTCTCAGATTTTTTGGTGCAGTGACATACAGGTAACCAATACAATTATATATAAGTACATAATGATATAGATTTATGTTTTAAAGGCCACCCTCTGAATTGTCACATTTTACTACACCATATATGTTCTTGTGTAAAAATTCGGTTTGCAAGAAACCTAATTGCAAGTCATTGCATTCTACACATTTACATTCCCACGGTCTTGCTTGGTAGTAGATAATAATCTGGGCTTCCATGAATCAGGATTTCAAATATTTCTATATTTTCTTAGTCATAGAACCTACTTCAGGCTCCAGAAAGCATATCTTTGCCCAGCAGTGCAGAGTATTTGGCAAAATGAGATTGCAGCTATCCAGCAAGAAATTCGTAAAAACCAGCATTACACTGTTATAGGAGGTGATGCGTGTTGTGATTCAATGGGTCACTCTGCTAAATATGGTAGCTACACTTTTGTGGAGCTTGGCCTGAACAAAGTCTTGGATCTTGAACTTGTCCAGGTGATAATTATATGTACTTGCATAGTTAGCATAGAATATAAAATCTAAATTGTACTGTAAGTTCAACAGCCAACAATTTGTGCTAACTGCTTTTATATTTATGTTTATCTTTATACATCTAATTGTCATTGTTATACTTGTATTTTAGTATTTTAGTATTTTAGTATATAGCATGAGTTTAGTTGAATTTTGAATATTCATGAATATGAATATGAATAAGATCATGTTGCTTTATTATTCTACTAATAGTACAATGAAGTTGGTAGTAGTTATGATATGGAGCAAGAAGGGCTTAAAAGGATCATGAATCGCATGCAAGAAAATTCTATCAATATCTCCGCCATTGTAACAGATGGTTATTGTAATTGTAATCAATCCAAAAGTGGCTTAGGGAGAATTGTAAAGATACAAAGCATTTCTTGGATGTGTGGCATGTTGCAAAAGGTGGGTGTTATATGCTTATGCACTCACTATTATAATTCTCATTATTGTTCGATTTCTGATACCTTATGACTATATGAAGAACATATTTGTACCTCCATCTAGATTTATCTAGATATTATCAATACACCCTTCAAATTCAAAAACTCATAAATTGGTATCAAGATTTTTAACTCTGATTTTGCTTCCTCTTTTCCATAGGTGTTGCAAAAAAGATGGATGCTTTGGGAAAAAGACCCAATTGCTCTCTTGTAAATAGATGGAGCAGAAGTATAATCAACCACCTCTATTGGTGCGCAGTTAGCTCTGGGGATAATGGTGACTTGATGCTTGCAAAATGGAACTCTGTAGCAAATCATATCTGTAATATTCATGAAGGACATTCAGATTTATACCCAAAATGTAGTCATAAATCGTTGGATGATGATCCAAGGGAATGGTTTGAAGCTGGTAAACATTTGATGCTGGTGGTTGCAAATTTGTGCACTAAATTTGTGAAATTTACTCCTGAATTTTTATTTTAAATCTCTACTTCTAGAAAGTGAATTCTATGACATCTGGTAGGTATATTTCTTGTTTCCAGGCATGTGCATTACATTTCTGATATGGGTAATTCCATGTCAAATTTTATATAAAAGTCATGAATTGTCACCCACCCTCTCAGATTTCGATGAATTCTACAATATTGATTCAGTCCCAGGAGAAACCACCTCACCCAAAATTTCAGCACAATAGGTTAAAGCGTTCCGGAGATACTGCCAGTCAAAAGTTGGCTCATTTTAGGGCGTGGTCCGCCTAAAATTTGTGCCAGCGATAAATTATAACATTCAAAGTCCTGTGAAAGTTTTTTTTATCACAATATTTACATCAAATTATCAACACAGTACATTCCGATAGTGCAGATTTCAAATATGACCACCAAAACATCAACAAAGCAAAGCTAGTTACTCAAAAAATAGGTTAAAAGTTTATATTAGACTTCTTAGATTTTGTGACTAGCCAATTTGAATGTCATTTTTTGCAAAGTCTGCAAAATTTTTAAGAATTGAAAATAGTACCAGCTGAAAGCTCTTGAATTGGGCTTTTTAACCATATAAATATTATCATTTGTATATTCAGCATTACTGAGATTATTTGAGTTATATAAGAGTAATAAAATTTGCGAAACTTGCCTCACAACCATTCTGTATGCCAAATGGCTGGCAAAATATTTGTCAAAACATATAGTATTTCTTTTAAAAAACATATAGAAGTAGATGCCTAAGATGAAAACTATTACTCATTTACTTCAAGATACCATTTCTTATGTTAAAAAACTTCTGGAATGTTTTGTTAATGTTGTTTAAATCAGCATGTTTTATGCTGTATGTCCTTCCAGTTGCTGTTACTGGAGCATCAATCTTCACCAAGAAATCATTTTCTGGAATGCAACAAACATCAGCTTTAGCTGGCCATACAAAGGTCTGTGCTGGGCCTGAGGGATGAAAAAAGTTTACTTTTGCATCTCTTTCTTCTTTGTTTATCACTTCAACCATGCCAATCCACCACTTGTCATCATAAACGCATGCCACAAAATCATTCTCTTGAACATCCTTTAAGGTTAGAGCTTTGTATATTTCTCCTTTGAAATTGTGGGTTCCTGAAAAACTGTCATCTTCTGATGTACGCTTGTAAGCAATCTCATAGGGACCAATTGGTTCAAAGTAATGGAAGCTTCTTGTTCCTGCTACTGTTGATCCCAAGGCAAAACGGTCTTCCAAGCCCTCTCTGACTGACATCATTACCTCTTTTGTTATAAAAATGAAACTGATGTTATTTATATTTTCACTGCAAAAGAGAAACATATCCTTTGCAGTTAAAATCTGTTGTGAAATTGGTCTTTGTAAACTTGCCCTAGCTGTCAGTCTATTAACTGCTCCTCCGATGCCATCGCAGGGGGACTTGCCATGGCTTGATGCAAAGAATGTCGTTTGCAGATTACCCAAAATCTTGCTGATGGAGTGTCAAGTTCAAGAAATTTTTGTAGTTCTTGTTTTGGGAAGCACAACCATCAGAAAAATATTCTAGTTTGCATATTTTTGGCAATTTAGTTTTGATGACCTGTGTTAATTCTTTTTGAATCTGATATACCAAGCTGGTGTCATGTTCCAGATCATCTGATAAAATACAGAAGGAGTTCTGCATCAGTGTCTCATCTTCTTTGAAATATACAACAAGTGGTTGCAAGGTACAGCCTCACAGATTGGGTTACAGTGCAAATAGTGATGCAGTCAACGATTGGGTGAACACAGCCCATGTTCATGCTAAACTCAAAGAAAAGTTGAATGAGAAAATAAAATTATCAACATCCTGCGTCCACAAGGAGACTACTCCAGGGGCAAAGAAAGTGAGCAATTCAAATATTCAATTACTTTATACAAAACTGGTTCATTATGGCAAAGATCCCTTTGATGGAAACACAAGGGTTATCACAACAGGAAAAGAAATAGATGAAACCATATTTAATGATGTTTCCAGAGCTGCAGAGGTAGCACACCCAGCGAGGTAGCAAATGCTGACATCCAGAACATCATCTCTTTATCGATTGTTCATGGAACTCACCTGGGGAAGATTCTATAGTTTTTTGAAAGGCTGGTAACTAGCATTCAAACCCCGGAAACAATGGGAAAACTTAAGATTATGAATTGATATGCAAGAGCAATGCTGGACAAGCTACCTGGGATTGGAGCAGACCTGGTTAGAACAGATGATGCCTGGCAGGAATGGGGATTCACTCAGCTGGTAGAGGCATTGAGAAAATGGTGCGAAAGGAACCCATTTCACTCAGATGAACAGAGCAAGCAGCAAGAAACTCATAGCCGTGATAGAGTTTTTCAATCAGATGACAAAATGGGAAGGCCACGAGGTTGCGTCTATTGCCATTAGCCAGGACATAAATCAGCAGAATGCGACAAAATCAAGAGTCTGGCAGAGAGGAAGAGACTGCTCAGTGATGAGAAGCTGTGTTTCAATTGTATAGGTGGCAAGCATCGTGCCGCAGAATGCTGTAGCAAGATTAGATGCCAAAGGTGCATTGGTAAACATCGCACATCCATTTGTGACCAAGAGCATCAACAAATTCTTAGCTAGATCTTTCTGTAGCAAGAGTATATAAATAGACAAGCATTATAGAAATTATTTTCAACAAACCAATCAGAGGATCAACAAGCATAGTAGTGAGCGTATCAATTAGCGAGAGTTAAGTAATCTATCATAGCGAATTAATCACAAAGGGATTGATTCTGTGAGTTCATTCCTGTGAGAGTTTATTGTAGTGGAGAACTAGAACAAATTCCCGACAAAGTGGATTGTCTCTTAATCCAGCCAACCCATCCCTGGAATGTCTCTTTGTGCAGACGCCAATAAAATGAAGTAGCAATTTGGACCTAACCAGTCTACCCAATTGGATCGGGGCAGGTTCCATACCTGGTAAATGTCTGCAGTTAAACGGTCTCAGCAGTGTAAGGTCGATAAACTGCCCCTGCTTGATTTTTTCCACCAGATTGCCAGGGACAGGAGGTGAGGCTGACGAAACTGCAATGGGGGCAGGCTGAGTTGGGGTAGAATTATCATGGTCTTCCAGATTATCATGGCTAGTCCCAGCTTCAGGGCATAACTTTCTTGAGGGGCCCATAGCCAATACAGCCCCCAGTGACCCGGGCTGAAAGGCCAAAATGGCCCCCAAAATTCTGTTAAGCGAAGTTTCAACATTTGAGAACCGCTTCATGGCCTCCATCCTTGTCATTGTCTCTGGGGGGTACTACGGCATCTGTCACACCCGTCACTTCTGATGGCACTTGTGAATACGAATGATCCATAATAATGTATGCCCTCATAACTACGTCTATCAATACCAACAAATGAAAAATCAGTCCACCTTGAGAGGTTAACAAAAATGCTGACTGTTTTGACATCGTCAAGTCTGAATTTGTCCACATGCTTCAGGTAAGCCTATTTTATGGTTTCCATAAAATCCTAAGAGTCAGGAATGTGTTGCCGTGCCCTTTTTCCATATTCCATAACGATCAAAGAAAAAATATTCCCATTGATTGGGGACAAGTTGAAACTTTTAGGCATCATTCGTTCTTCAATGAGTAGTTTGTCTACTGCATTTCACAGGATATTGGTCCAAAACACATCCCATGTGACTTAAGACGTTGTGGAGATAATTGCACCTTGAAAAAAGTCATATCTCAGACCGCTATCCAATACCACACATACTTATCTTTGCAAGGCAAATATTTTGCTGAAAATTGATTTGGTAAAAGCAAAAAATCAAATTCCAGTTGAGCCATCAGATATTCAAATAATTGCCATCACAATGCTGCCCTGACTTTTCAGTGCTTTATGGATGATGTGCTACAAATTCTTTATTTATGTCGCCTATATTGGCGATGTTCTAATTGTAAGTACTACATATGAGAAGCATTGGCATCATAGATATTAATTCTATCCATCACCCAACCCGCCAATGCAAAACAAAATGGCGAAGAACTTTGCAGATCAGGGTTTCAACCACTTTACAGTTTTGTGACTTTCCACTTTTACAACTAAACGATTAACTAAAACACCTCTATAGACAATCCTTGGCCATATGTTCTGAAAAAATTTGTAAAGTAAATCACAAAAATCTAATGACATCTATTATAGAAGACAATGCTTGCTTTAAAGAATTTGAGAGAGAAAGCCAAAGTTTTGAAGTGTCTTGACTTTTAGAATTAAGATACATGAGAGAAAGAAGCTGAGAATCCTGAAAGTACACAGAAAAGGTTGCCTACAATTATATGACAATTGGAAAACCCAATGTGGATAAAAAAAAGTTGCACATTCTTAGAGACGATCATTACCACTAGAAAACCAAATCAATGGGGTTAGAATTTTTTGATACTGAACCTTTTTGGCCAGTTTTTCCCAAGATCAAAGAAGGTAAAATGAAGAAGACATACATTGCTTTATTTAGGTGCAGTACCACTGGGACAACCAACTTAGAACTGGTGCAAAAATTGAATAGATTTAGCTTTTTAAATTCCTTCAGGAAATTGTGTATTTAAGGAGATACTGCTAGACATGAGAACTCAGAAAATGTAAAAACATTTAATGCTGCAGCTAGGTCAGGTCATCACAATAGGTCAGGTCACAACCACAGGTAAGGTCACCACCACAGATCAGGTCACCACCAAAGGTCAGGTCAGGTCACCACCACAGGTCAGGTCACCACCATAGGTCAGTTCACCATTGCAGTTTAGGTCAGCACCACACGTCAGGTCACCACCACAGGTCAGGCCCCCCCGCACAGATAAGGTCACCACAACAGATCAGGTCATCACTACAGGTCAGGTCACCACAACATGTCAAGTCACCACCATTGGTCAGGTCAGGTCACCACCACAAGTCAGGTCATCACAACAGGTCAGGGCACCGCCACAGGTCAGGTCACCACCACAAGTCAGGCCCCCCGCACAGGTAAGTCACCACCACAGATCAGGTCACCACTACAGGTCAGGTCACCACAACATGTCAAGTCACCACCATTGGTCAGGTCAGGTCACCACCACAAGTCAGGTCATCACAACAGGTCAGGGCACCGCCACAGGTCAGGTCACCACCACAAGTCAGGCCCCCCGCACAGGTAAGGTCACCGCCACAGATCAGGTCATCACTACAGGTCAGGTCACCACAACATGTCAAGTCACCACCATTGGTCAGGTCAGGTCACCACCATTGGTCAGGTCATCACAACAGGTCAGGGCACCGCCAAAGGTCATGCACTACTTTGTAATACTACCACCAGAAACAAACACAATAATTGAGGTATGGAAAGGCATCAGAGATAATAATGTTGTGGGGAAGTATGTTATCTCGTTGTTTATAATAATGTATTTCTATTTGCTTTCCAAGCTTGCGATTTTTTAGCCTTATTCAATTATATTAGCTATAGTCCATTCCAGTCCTGTTTGTTCATTATAAATTAAGTTACATGAAGTCCCTCCTAACATTCCTTGGTGCTCATAATTGGCGGGAAATGTCACTGCGCACATTGTTCGCGCTTAGACCTTACATATTTGCAAGCAAATTCAGACCTTATATATTTGCAAACAAATTCAGAACTTAGATATCTGAAATTTCCGACAACAATTTATAAATACCAAGTGGACATGCATTAAGTTAGAGGAAATAACGTTGATATGAATTGTACAACAGATTTATAATAGATTTAAACAATATATTTACAATGACATCATATATTTTGTATAATAGACTTTTGTCCCATATGGCGGGGCATACACCAATGCACTTTCTTGTCCATCCAAGTTGATGAAACAACAAATTAGCAGCTAAGTGTCATTGAACGTCTTGCTGGAAATGGAGAAATTGTTGAAAGGTTATTGGAATTTGTTAATGTGAGTCAGGATAGGTGAACACCAGCAATAACTGATGTTGTGAAGAACATCTTAAGTAAATATGGAAAGTTTCTGAAGGAAAAAGCTATTATGCAAATAGATGTTGGTCGACTGTCATGCCTGGGCACAATGGTTGTGGCCAAACTCTTTATTGTCAGGACTAGCCTTTAGCTAACTTTTTTAGCATACTTCTCTCAAAGTACCTTTTACCATCATAAGTGCTTTCAGTAACTCTTCAAGGTTTAGCTCCAATAGAAAAACTGCCTTACCACAAAAAGCATTGATATTTCAAGCCAAGGGAGAGACAATGCAATGAAAGACCACAGAAGTTATTTAGAGAGGTATGAAAGGCTTCTTACTGCTTTGGAGGAGATATTTGAGGAGCCTTGAAGCTGGAATGACAGTACCTTGATGCAAGCAAATGGTCTGTTACAGTACCTTAGTAGCTTTAAATTTTGTTGTATGTTATGCTTGTTTGATAAGATTCTTAAGCATTCATTTATATTATTTAGCATCCTGCAAAACATATCAAGTGATTTCTCTATTGGTGTTGGCAAGATTAAGATTTTGCATATTTTTTGTCTAAGTTTTGCAGAATTCTCAAAGATGTTGGATTTGGTGATTTCTATGAATTAACAGTTTATGTGGTTGGATTACCTCGTTCAAGTTTTCAACAATAAGCCAGAGATCATTGACAGTAAAGTTTTGAATTTCTTTATTGGGTAAACCTAGTGTTTGAAGAAGAGTGTTCCAGATAGCAAGCTGGTGTTTTTGCAAGATATATATGGACTTCTCTTTGATATGTTTGCTCTAGAGAGCCAGCTACTTTTTAACTATAAGGATACAGATTTTCACAAAGTAAGTCCCACAGAGGTATATATATTATTACAATCTTCATCGAAGCCTGCCTGAAGCTGTCAGACGTCTGAAGCTTTATGCTGTCATCGCTTCTGTAAAAAGATCATTTTCTTGTCTAAGGAGAGTCAGGATATTCCTTTGCAGCAAAATGAGTCCAGATTGTCTTTCATCTCTGTGTAGAATTTCATTTCACAAAGACATTCTTAAGGAAAAGGAAAATTAATGGCAACTCCACAATTTGATAGTTTAAATAATTAGCCAAAAACGGAGGAGGCAAGGAGAAGCACAAGTTTTCGTTCCAATCTCCCAGTGTTATATTTATATATATATTCATTTATATATTATATTAATTATCATATTGCTGTCTAGAGTGCTCAACTTGTCGGAGCGATTAGATAGACTAAAATAAACAGACTATTGTGACACAACTCCGAGTTTCATGTGTAGACAATCATCAGGTGTCTAAAAGAACACAAATTAACGGCAAGCAAGATACAAAGGTAAAAACAAATAATCGAACAAAATCAAACAAAGTTAATTGTGTAGAGTGATAAATCATAGCAACTACATTCTAAGATCGAAAGTTGCTAATCAAAAATTTGTTCTGGTGGCTTATAACTTCTGTTCTATTATTAAGTATTTTATTGTCCCCTAAAGATTGAATTATATAAAATGTTTCTGTCAGGCATAATTTACAAAAGTTGCTTCTAGCTGTGCTCTTTATTCTCTTGACAATTCTCCATTTAATGGTTGGTATCTTTCCTTGTTCCTTCAATTTCCAAATATATTTTGAAAGTTCAGTACTCTTTTTATATCTTTCGTGTTTAAAATCTTTGTTATGGTTAGCATATCGTAGTTTGGATGTATCTTCGGTAAGGCCAATATATTTTTTTGATTCATCATCTTTATTGTTGCTAACTGTTGCTTCATATATGAGGTTGGGTGTTAAACATTCATTTCCTAATGGGCAGTCGTCTTTGTTTTTGCAGTTACATCCATGTTCTTCCTTGCTTTTTGGGTTTAAAACAGAATTGTTGTATGAGGATATTATGGAACCTATATTTTTCATACAGCTGTAACTAACTTTGATAATGTTTTTGTTAAAAATTTTGGCCAGTTTTTCATCATCAGCCAAATGTTTCTTTACAAGCTTCAAGAAGATTTTGCCCATGTTGGTTTTAACATTCCTCGAGTAGGGTTGATTAAACCAAATAATTTTCCGTTTGCGTTTCTTGTTATCTTCATTTTTCCTTTTCTTTGTATCTTTGGAGATGTATTTAAAATTGTCGTTAAATCCACTTTTTGTAAGAGCTTCTTCATATACGGTCATTTCTCTTCTATAAATTTATTCTGTTGATGATAATTCTGAAATCTGTTTGTTGATGCCTTTAGTTAGTTCTTTTAATACTGTCGGCGGGTGATTAGATTGTTTGTTGATGTAGACAGGATTGTTATTTGGTTTTCAATATGGTTGAATAGTATTGTTTTGAAGGTCCAGGGGTATATCTAAAAAGTCTACTGTTTTGAGATTTGTCTTCATTGTAATGGATAGTCCACACTCTTTTATTATTTGGATTACTCACATTCCATAAAGACAGCCCAGAAAGGCCAACAGACCACGATAGCAGGGAGTTCCTCAAGACAATCCTCTCTACATCAAGTCTACAGGACAGGTTGTGAAATACAGCACTTGAAGTAGGGGCTGCGCTCTTTACCACGGCAATATAGTATAAAGTTGCATAGACCCTGATTAGCAACCTACCTGATTACGCTAGTAAAATTACGTTTTATCCAAACGCTGAACCAACTTTCAAATCTTCAAAAAGCCTTCTGGATCTTGTTCCCCTTCTACACCAGCCTATGTCCATATCTCCGCCAACCCAATCTGTTTCAAGTCTAATTGAAATACTACAGTCCGATGAGCCTTCATGATCTTCAAGGCCAAAAGAATCACCAAATTTTCTGAATATCTATATATATATATATATATATATATATTATGCGAAGCTCACTGCGCATGCGCTGTTTGAGCACTCTGGCAGGGTCCCACAATCAATCCGTTAAACTGCCTTGTTGCTCTGACAGCATAGCTCGGGTTGTGTCTCAGACAAGCTCTGTGCTGCACTGACGAGCCCACAAAGGGCGAAACAGTACTGTCTGCAGATTGAGTATTACGCTCCCTTACACTAGTTTGGTCGAGCACTCATGTCTGGGACTCTGTGGGGACCTGCTTCTAGCATTATGCGAAGCTCACTGCGCATGCGCTGTTTGAGCACTCTGGCAGGGTCCCACAATCAATCCGTTAAACTGCCTTGTTGCTCTGACAGCATAGCTCGGGTTGTGTCTCAGACAAGCTCTGTGCTGCACTGACGAGCCCACAAAGGGCGAAACAGTACTGTCTGCAGATTGAGTATTACGCTCCCTTACACTAATTTGGTCGAGCACTCTATGTCTGGGACTCTGTGGGGACCTGCTTCTAGCACTATGCGAAGCTCACTGCGCATGCGCTGTTTGAGCACTCTGGCAGGGTCCCACAATCAATCCGTTAAACTGCCTTGTTGCTCTGACAGCATAGCTCGGGTTGTGTCTCAGACAAGCTCTGTGCTGCACTGACGAGCCCACAAAGGGCGAAACAGTACTGTCTGCAGATTGAGTATATATATATATATATATATTATGTGTGTTTATATAAAGATGATCAGTAAAAAAACAACTTGATTGACGTTTCGCTATAAGCTTCTTCAGAATAACTAACACATACATATGGAGCGTAAAATAAGGAATACAAAAGAAAAGAACAAAAGGTAGCACATTTTACAAGCAAGAACAATGATAGCTAATTTAACAACATAATGATAGTTTCTAAGCCCAGCCAGAGGTGAGAAAAGATGGATAAATACAATAGATAAAAGAACAATAGAAGTGCGATAGCAGATGGTATAGCATGCAGAAAAGTCAAAGAAAAAGAAACGGTAAATGCTGTCTGTCCCAAAAAAATCAAGAAACTAGGTTAATAAATATAATAAATATAAAATGCAAAGAAAAGAAAGAAAGTAGATAGAACACGTGGAAAAAGTCAACAGAAGTAACAAGGAGAAAATATATTTATATATATATATAAAATATATTTTTCAGCTTCTTGTCACAGATCTATTTTTCACGCATCTGTCATTGTATTTTATCTGTTGAATAATATGTTCCTTCTACATTATTTGGTTCTATTGTTGCCTTCTATATCTACTTCATAACAGGCTATGCTTGAAACATTATTAAATTTCGTTTAATTTTCCTATTACAACTTTACTATAATTCCTTGTTTTATTCTATAACATTGTACAGTAGGCAATCTAGTAAATCTGAGGAATAGTTTTGCCTTGTAACTCATAATGAATCTTTACCAGCCGTGACAAGTATGAATAAGCTAAATTATCAAGAGTTTGAATATCACGAAATTTTGTAGCAGTAATGCTCTCTAAACATGGTCTTTAAGGTGTGTCAAAAACACAGTCCTTTATAGGTTGACCTCATTGACAGGTAGCTGATTGCAAAAAAGATTACAAATATTACAGGTATCAGATTATTTAACCAGAATGCCGCTAGTATGACAGATATGGAGAGGTATGAAAACATCCTTAATATTTGGAAACCAAACTCAAAATTTGCATTTCCAAGCATGAAAAATAATGGAAAAAGTTTGAAATTTTTTTACCTTGCCTTGCATACTTGAATCTATCATCAGGCACTGTGTGATTTCTTTGGAAGAAAATCTGGTTAGAATGCATTTAAACAGGCCAGGTTTATGAAAAGTCCTTCAACAAATTTATCCTCTGCACATTATATAATTGAGCAGCATCAAAATAACCTACAAATTTGCTAAATCAACGACTCAATGAACGAAAACAAAAAGTCATTGAAAACAAAGATAAATCCAAAGATCTAATTAAAAAATGAGTCTCTAGACAAGGTTAGGTCGAAGAGGTTGAAGGTTGTAAAAAAGGTTGAAGATTGCTTCTCTTGCAAAGTTTGTTCTTTCATTTGCAAGACAATATTCTGTGATTATCTATGATCGTCATGAATATTTCTGTTCCCTGAATAAGTATGTTCCTCTATTGTTGTTCCAGACTAGAAAACATCAAGTGATTCGTGAAAATAAATACGAGGTTTCCAATGTTTAAGGCGTGGGGTGGATCTAAATACCTGTCTATTGCGACCACTCTACAAGTTCGTCAAATGTGGTTGTGTGCTTGAATGTGCATATATTTCACATCATTCATTGACTTCTTACCTGCTAATTTAGTAGAAGTGTACATTATTGTATGTATAATATTTTACGTATACAGGGGTTTCATTTAAATCTTCCTATAAGTAGCATGAGCATAGCAATTTAGCTTCAAATATTTAGTCCGTAGTATACGCCTAGCACTGAGGTTTTCAAAATTCCTATAAAAAAGTTTTTGAAGAATTCAATTATATACTGGTAGAATCAACCAGTTACTTGTAAGTGTGTCTATCTTAATAACAGAAATGCAGCGTGTGACCATTTTGCACAATGAATTTTTTCAGCCATAAGTTTTAGTGGGACTTCGCCAATCTTTGCATTATCTTAGCACTTGTTTCTTGTTGATCGCTACATTACAAGGCAGTTATCATGATAAATTGATGCTGTTCTTACAGCAACTTCATAATCAACATTAATTTAATACCTCAATGGCATACCTGTAGATCTTTGAATAGACATGGGAGAAGAGAGATATGACCGAATATATACTTTTGGGAGAAAAATGAGCTGCCAGAAAAGAAAGTGGCAATCAAAGAAAGGACATTAGAAGAGAAGAGCAAGCAAGAAGTCTTTCATCAGTGGTAGAAAATTTGATTATTTTGACTTCAACAATTACTTACTCCGAAAAGGAAATAGCAAAGACTGCCTGACAGCCATCCCCGTCCATCCCACACCCCCACAAAGAGCAGCCTATAGTTTTCAAAGAAGAGTTTTAAAACTGCAATTACTTTAATCTAGAATTTTTTAAATTTATGTTGTCAGAACAAGGGAGCGCAATCAAATCATTCTGTCAGGGATGGCCCTTGAGAAACCCTGATTTTATTGAAACTATTTAAACCGTATTGCAACGTTTCTGTTCTCAAAGGTGGGAGAATGTTCTTCAAGTCAGTTGAAAAGAATTCAAGAAGTCCAAAAGTAGCCCATACTGATAGGCAGGTGGTAAGAGGCATGACAGAAGCACGGCATGTTTTTGATGCCTCCCATGACAGTTTGATGGGGGTTCATACTGACACAGCAAAAACTTGTACAGCTATTGCTGCAAGATACTACTGCCCTGGTATTTGGCGTGATACAAAGAATGGGTTAGCTTATGAAATGTGTTCTTTTATCAATAATAGGTTCCCTAGTTCCATTATTGAGATATTAAAATTCCATTACAAACCAAACATTATGCTTGGATTAGGTTTTCAGACACCGTGAAATCTTAGTTATGGAAAGTATTACACTAATCCCCAGACTTTTCTTACTACCAACATTAACTATTTTGCTGTTCTAAGCTTTACTTTGCTGATTAATACCCAAGATCCATACTAGTCTCAATCTGAAAATTTTTCCAGGGCTTTCCAGTAATAATGTAATGACCCAAAATTGCTTTCTCTTGCCACTATAGAATTACAGCTTTGTTACTTTGAATTGTCTTTTGCATACATAACAAGGCTTTGTCTCATAAAGTCGAAGATGTAATGAATCTCTGAAATATCTTGAATTCTTTAGGATGCTTTCAAGTTGCAAACGTTTTGCACATTTAAAGGTCTTTGTCAAAATTTACTGTTTCTATTGATAAAAACTAAAGATCTACTGATACATTATTCTCTAAGCCAGTGGAAAATCTATATGTTCTTCATTTTACAACCATTTATTGGTGTCTGTAAATATAGGTGATGTGATCATTTGATTTCAGACTGAAACTTGTGATAAATGCCAAAAGTGATCAAAGAAGATCAGCAGCCAATCAAAGTGAGTCTTCTAATATTTAAAGTAAATCGATTTTTGCAATAAAGGTCTCCCTAACAATATAAATTTCTGAAAGGGCAGTTCACAAAAAGATCATTCATCACATCTAGCAGATATTCTCTCTTGCTAATTAGAGCTTGAGGTGGTCGTAAAAGAACCCATTGTTCATGAATAACTTGAATTCATATTAAGAAATCAGGGTAAGATGACTAATTTTTATCCCTGACCTTTCTTTTGCTCGAAAATATTCTCCCTGAAAATGTAGTTGTAAAAAACTTGTGCCTCTCTTTGACAGGCAAAATATCCATTTGCGATGATGGGAATTGATCTTTTTGGTCCATTAGAGAGAACTGCAGATGGAAACACGTATATTTTTACGGCGACAGACTTTTTTACAAAGTTGACGGAAGCATTTCCAATTCCAAGCAAGAATGCCAAAGAAGTTGGTAAATGCATAATGAAATTGTTTTTCCACCATGGTGCTTGCCATGCTTTTTTGTTGGATAACAGAGGTGAATTTGTGAATGAGGTAAAGCTTTTTAGTAACGAGAAACGTTTCAAATATTCATTAATTCGTTAAGTGATGAAAATTTTTGCAGTCTTTCATGAAGTAATTGATACCGTATCAGCCAAACTGAACACGTTTTTGGTGTAGAAGAACCAGATGATTCTAAGTTGCTACTCCAAATATCACGCTCAATGCGACCTTCAGGCAACTCTTAGTTGGAAAGTATATTAGGTTGAAGGGAAGGAAGATTAATTAAATATGATAATTTGATGCTTGTACAAGAAATAAAGGATTTCCTTTGTCAGCTGGCAGGCATTTATATAAATAATATGTGATTTAAGCAAAACTTTGGATGATAAATTGGCATACGAACTAAGTTAAGAAAAAAATACCTTCAGGCAGCTCACTTTTTAGCTAATGCATGAAAACCAAAATCTCTTTTCTACATCTTTAATCTTAGCTAGAAGAGGCAAAACGTCTTTTCTCTTGATAGAGGAATCCTTGTCAACAGATTTTCTTTGACAGAAGCATTTCCAATTCCAAGCAAGAATGCCAAAGAAGTTGCTAAATGCATAATGAAATTATTTTTCCACAGTGCTTGCCATGCTTTTTTGTTGGATAACGGAGGTGAATTTGTGAATGAGGTAAAGCTTCATTTCTACTTTTAAATAATAACAACAGTACAAAACACTATTACTGTGATATATTTCACCTTTCCTTAAATGTTTTTGCAACATGATTTCAACAGAATCTCAAGATTTGTATCTAAACTGGATTATTTTTAGTTAGAATTCAGTTATTTTAAATTATACTTTCAATGTTTAGCTCTTTATTTTGATTTCAGATAAGCAAATTATTACCGAGCAAAGGTGATATAAATGCTCACATGGATCGTTTCCAAGCTGCCAACGTTAAGCTGTATGAGAAGCTCTGCTCAAATGTTGCTGTCGTGCAAAGCAAGCAGAAAGAAGCAGACAGAAAAAAAATCCTCAGCAAACAGCCTGATTTGAAAGTCGGTTCCAAAGTCCTGGTTTCAAATATTGAAATCAAAAGCCAGAAAGGGAGAAAACTGGAACAGAGATACTCCGGTCCAGTGAGAATTTCCGAAATTCAAGGCAATAGATTCTTTCTTGCAGATATGGAGGGGAATGTATTGAAAAAACCAGTCCATAAAACCAGGCTCAAATTATACAAGGAGCAGAAAGGTAAAAGACTATTTACAAACTGATACTATGGGTATGATGTGTGCAAATGAGATTTGTTGCAAAATGAAATACTTTGGGTATGAAATACGGAATATGCAGGGAAGGAAAGAATACTTTTGGTATCATTGAAAAGCATGTCATTACAAAATAGCAAAAATGTCACAATATTGTATCGTCTTCTTTGATAGTATTTCAACAGCTTTCTGCATCAAAAGTAAAACTCTTGAACAAGAAGTTCATTGTAAGAATAATTTTTGGTTACTTATTCTACATAAATATAAATTTAAATTACCCTTGGATGAAAATAAAAGAGACTGAATTTTGTAAAAAATAGATGTATTTTCATTATTTCTTCCAGGCAATGGAGCCTTCCCTTCTCCCATCGGAGCAAGGATAGTGAAAGATGAAGATGTTCGTTGTAAGAATAAATTTTGCTTACTTATTCTACATAAAACGGCAGGAAAATTTCGAGGGTGCGTTTTCGTCAATTTTTCCCGCCGTTTTCAAATTTTATTAGATCCCAGTCTTACCGCGTGAGTGTATTTGCCATTTTCATCACATAGAATTAGTAATAATGGTCAATTGTCTTTGGACAATCATGATTGAAATTACTTTGGGCTATTGCTGAAAATTTTCACTTTTATGAAATCAATTTTGATTCCAGAGGACAAAGATACATTTATTGATTTCGTAGGTGAATATGAAAGCCTTCGTGCCGTTGTAATAATTACATTGGCGATCACCGCGAATCTAAGGCTGGAAAGTGAGTGCATCTTTGACGGGATTATGAAACATCCCTAGATTTAAAGGAAAGTAAATGATTGATTTTGTCTAAATGTGAAATTTCTAAAGCGTTTTGGGTTGGGAGAGGTAAAAACGTAATTTACCTTGAATCTCGACACGAAATTTAGCAATCATTTGCAAGGTGTTTTTTATATTATTCTCTGCAATCGAACAGTGAGGCCAATATAGGTTAAATAGCAATGCATGACGATGAACTGGACAAAAAATGAAGTGGAAGTTCGCTTTGTAGAGGCGTGCAATGTTTTTTGTAGACAATGTGGTAAAAACACGCTGAAATGGCGAAAATAGGCCTAATTCTAGCTGCGAAGCGATTTTGTTGTGAAAATCCTGTGTGCTGATTGGCTTAGAACATGGTAGCGAACTGAGCTCTCAGCCAATCAAAGATTTGACCGCTATGCTGTATACGCCTAGCACTGGGGTTTTCAAAATTCCTATACAATGGTTTTTGTAGAATTCAATTATATACCTGTAGAATCAACCAGTGTGTCTATCTTAATAACAGAAATGCAGCGTGTGACCATTTTGCACAATGAATCTTTTCAGCCATAAGTTTTAGTGGGACTTCGCCAATCTTTGCATTATCTTAGCACTTGTTTCTTGTTGGCTACATTACAAGGCAGTTATCATAATAAAATGATGCTCGTCTTACAGCAACTTCATAATCAACATTAATTTAATACCTCAATGGCATACCTGTAGATCTTTGAATAGACATGGGAGAAGAGAGATATGACCGAATATATACTTTTGGGAGAAAAATGAGCCGCCAGAAAAGAAAGTGGCAATCAAAGAAAGGACACTAGAAGAGAAGAGCAAGCAAGAAGTCTTTCATCAGTGGTAGAAAATTTGATTATTATGACTTCAACAACTACTTACTCCGAAAAGGAAATAGCAAAGACTGCCTGACAGCCATCCCCATCCATCCCACACCCCCACAAAGAGCAGGCTATAGTTTTCAAAGAAGAGTTTTCAAACTGCAATTACTTTATTCTAGAATTTTTTAAATTTATGTTGTCAGAACAAGGGAGCGCAATCAAATCACTCTGTCAGGGATAGCCCTTGAGAAACCCTGATTTTATTGAAACTATTTAAACCGTATTGCAACGTTTCTGTTCTCAAAGGTGGGAGAATGTTCTTCAAGTCAGTTGAAAAGAATTCAAGAGGTCCAATAGTAGCCCATGATGATAGGCAGGTGGTAAGAGACATGACAAAAGCACGGCATGTTTTTGATGCCTTCCATGACAGTTTGATGGGGGTTCATACTGACACAACAAAAACTTGTACTGCTATTGCTGCAAGATACTACTGCCCTGGTATTTGGCATGATAAAAAAATGGGTTAGCTTATGAAATGTGTTCTTTTGTCAATAAGAGGTTCCCTAGTTCCATTATTGAGATATTAAAATTCCATTACAAACCAAACATTATGCTTGGATTAAGTTTTCAGACACCGTGAAATCTTAGTTATTGAAAGTATTACACTGATCCCCAGACTTTACTTACTACCAACATTAACTATTTTGCTGTTCTAAGCTTTACTTTGCTGATTAATACCCAAGATCCAAACTAGTCTCAATCTGAAAATTTTTCCAGGGCTTTCCAGTAATAATGTAATGACCCAAAATTGCTTGCTCTTGCCACTATAGAATTACAGCTTTGTTACTTTGAATTGTCTTTTGCATACATAACAAGGCTTTGTCTCATAAAGTCGAAGATGTAATGAATCTCTAAAATATCTTGTTATTCTTTAGGGTGCTTTCAAGTTGCAAACGTTTTGCACATTTAAAGGTCTTTGTCAAAACTTACTGTTTCTATTGATATAAACTAAAGGTCTACTGTTACATTATTCTCTAAGCCAGTGGAAAATTTTCTATGTTCTTAATTTTACAACAATTTATTGGTGTCTGTAAATATAAGAGATGTGGTCATTTGGTTTCAGATTGAAACTTGTGATAAATGCCAAAAGTGATGAAAGAAGATCTGCAGCCAATCAAAGTGACTCTTCTAATATTTAAAGTAAATCGATTTTTGCAATAAAGGTCTCCTTGACAATAAAAAATTCTGAAAGGGCAGTTCACAAAAAGATCATTCATTACATCTATCAGATATTCTCTCTTGCAATAAATGCTAATTAGAGCTCGAGGTGGTCATAAAAGAACCCATTGTTCATGAATAAATTGAATTCATATTAAGAAATCAGGGTAAGATGACTAATTTTTTTCCCTGACCTTTCTTTTGCTCGAAAATATTCTCCTTGAATATGTAGTTGTAAAAAACTTGCGCCACTCTTTGACAGGCAACATATCCATTTGCGATGATGGGAATTGAACTTTTTGGTCCATTAAAGAGAACTGCAGACAGAAACACGTATATTTTTACAGCGACAGACTTTTTTACAAAGTTGACGGAAGCATTTCCAATTCCAAGCAAGAATGCCAAAGAAGTTGGTAAATGCATAATGAAATTGTTTTTCCACCATGGTGCTTGCCATGCTTTTTTGTTGGATAACGGAGGTGAATTTGTGAACTAGGTAAAGCTTTTTAGTAACGAGAAATGTTTCAAATATTCATTAATTCGTTAAGTGATGAAAATTTCTGTAGTCTGTCATAAAGTAATCAATACCGTATAAGCCCAACTGAACATGCTTTTGGTGTAGAAGAACCAGATGATTCTAAGTTGCTATTCCAAATATCATGCTCAATGCGACCTTCAGGCAACTCTTGGTTGGAAAGTATATTAGGTTGAAGGGAAGGAAGATTAATTTAATATAATAATATGATGCTTGTACAAGAAATAAAGGATTTCCTTTGTCAGCTGGCAGGCATTTATATAAATAATATGTGATTTAAGCAAAACTTTGGATGAAAAATTGACATGCGAACTAAGTAAAGAACTAAGTTATTTTCTCTTATAGAGGAGTCTTGTGAACAGATTTTCTGATTACTTGTTCATTTGTCATTTTGTTTATAAATTTTACTTTTTGTAAAGATTATTGAATACTTGATAAAAGTGCTGGGGACAAATCATAAAAAGACAGCAACGTTTCAACCCCAAACCAATGGACTGGACGAAACAACAAATCAAACAATCTAAACGTATTTTAGATCAAGATTTGTAATCGCCTATAAAATAACGTTTTTGATTAACAATAAGATATTGCAGTAACTAATGAAAATTAATGCTTCCAAGACACTCTTAAGTTTATAATTCAGAGATGATTTGAATTCTGAAACAATCCCTTAGAAGTTGTCTGTCGAATTACCCGAAAGTAAAATGCCACGTAACTTTCTGAATGGGCACCCAGAGAAGTTGGATGATTTTTTAGATGCTGTTCTTTGGTCAATGCGCTCAAAGCAACAGGCCATGACAAAGTTTTCACCATTTAAAGTGCTTTATGGTCAGGAACCCAGATTTCCCATAGAACTTGAAGATTTGCCGGAAACTTTAGAGGTAGTCAAGTGTCTCAACGCGATTAAAACTGATAATAAATTCCGATGATCACTACTTAGTGTTTTCATTTACCTGACAATAATGTTCAAATGTAGACTTGAACGTACTTCATTTCTACTTTTAAATAATAACAACAGTACAAAACACTATTACTGTAATATATTTCACCTTTCCTTAAATGTTTTTGCAACGTGATTTCAACAGAATCTCAAGATTTGTATCTAAACTGGATTATCTTTAGTTAGAATTCAGTTATTTTAAATTATACTTTCAATGTTTAGCTCTTTATTTTGATATCAGATAAGCAAATTATTACCGAGCAAAGGTGATATAAATGCTCACATGGATCGTTTCCAAGCTGCCAACGTTAAGCTGTATGAGAAGCTCTGCTCAAATGTTGCTGTCGCGCAGAGCAAGCAAAAAGAAGCACACAGAAAAAAGATCTGCAGCAAACAGCCTGATTTGAAAGTCGGTTCCAAAGTCCTGGTTTCAAATATTGGAATCAAAAGCCAGGAAGGGAGAAAACTGGAACAGAGATACTCCGGTCCAGTGAGAATTTCCGAAATTCAAGGCAATAGATTCTTTCTTGCAGATATGGAGGGGAATGTATTGAAAAAACCAGTCCATAAAACCAGGCTCAAATTATACAAGAAGCAGAAAGGTAAAAGACTATTTACAAACTGATACTATGGGTATGATGTGTGCAAATGACATTTGTTGCAAAATGAAATACTTTGGGTATGAAATACGGAATATGCAGGGAAGGAAAGAATACTTTTGGTATCATTGAAAAGCATGTCATTACAAAATAGCAAAAATGTCACAATATTGTATCGTCTTCTTTGATAGTATTTCAACAGCTTTCTGCATCAAAAGTAAAACTCTTGAACAAGAAGTTCATTGTAAGAATAATTTTTGGTTACTTATTCTACATAAATTTAAATTACCCTTGGATGAAAATAAAAGAGACTGAATTTTGTAAAAAATAGATGTATTTTCATTATTTCTTCCAGGCAATGGAGCCTTCCCTTCTCCCATCGGAGCAAGGATAGTGAAAGATGAAGATGTTCGTTGTAAGAATAAATTTTGCTTACTTATTCTACATAAAACGGCAGGAAAATTTCGAGGGTGCGTTTTCGTCAATTTTTCCCGCCGTTTTCAAATTTTATTAGATCCCAGTCTTACCGCGTGAGTGTAAACGCCATTTTCATCACATAGAATTTAATAATGGTCAATTGTCTTTGGACAATCATGATTGAAATTACTTTGGGCTGTTGCTGAAATTTTTCACTTTTATGAAATCAATTTTGATTCCAGAGGACAAAGATACATATATTGATTTAGAGGGTGAATATGAAAGCCTTTGTGCCGTTGTATTAATTACATTGGCGATCACCGCGAATCTAGGGCTGGACAGTGAGTGCATCTTTGACTGGATTATGAACAAGTCCTAGATTTAAAGGAAAGTAAATAATTGATTTTGTCTAAATGTGAAATTTCTAAAGCGTTTTGGGTTGGGAGAGGTAAAAACGTAATTTACCTTGAATCTCTACACGAAATTTAGCAATCATTTGCAAGGTGTTTTTTTATATTATTCTTTGCAATCGAACAGGGAGGCCAATATAGGTTAAATAGCAATGCATGACGATGAACTGGACAAAAAATGAAGTGGAAGTTCGCTTTGTAGAGGCGTGCAATGTTTTTTGTAGACAATGTGGTAAAAACACGCTGGAATGGCGAAAATAGGCCTAATTCTAGCTGCGAAGCGATTTTGTTGTGAAAATCCTGTGTGCTGATTGGCTTAGAACATGGTAGCGAACTGAGCTCTCAGCCAATCAAAGATTTGACCGCTATGCTGTATACGCCTAGCACTGAGGTTTTCAAAATTCCTATACAATGGTTTTTGTAGAATTCAATTATATACTGGTAGAATCAACCAGTGTGTCTATCTTAATAACAGAAATGCAGCGTGTGACCATTTTGCACAATGAAATTTTTCAGCCATAAGTTTTAGTGGGACTTCGCCAATCTTTGCATCTTCTTAGCACTTGTTTCTTGTTGATCGCTACATTACAAGGTAGTTATCATAATAAAATGATGCTCGTCTTACAGCAACTTCATAATCAACATTAATTTAATACCTAAATGGCATACCTGTAGATCTTTGAATAGACATGGGAGAAGAGAGATATGACCGAATAATATATACTTTTGGGAGAAAAATGAGCTGCCAGAAAAGAAAGTGGCAATCAAAGAAAGGACATTAGAAGAGAAGAGCAAGCAAGAAGTCTTTCATCAGTGGTAGAAAATTTGATTATTATGACTTCAACAACTACTTACTCCGAAAAGGAAATAGCAAAGACTGCCTGACAGTCATCCCCATCCATCCCACACCCCCACAAAGAGCAGCCTATAGTTTTCAAAGAAGAGTTTTCAAACTGCAATTACTTTATTCTAGAATTTTTAAAATTTATGTTGTCAGAACAAGGGAGCGCAATCAAATCATTCTGTCAGGGATAGCCCTTGAGAAACCCTGATTTTATTGAAACTATTTAAACCGTATTGCAACGTTTCTGTTCTCAAAGGTGGGAGAATGTTCTTCAAGTCAGTTGAAAAGAATTCAAGAGGTCCAATAGTAGCCCATGATGATAGGCAGGTGGTAAGAGACATGACAAAAGCACGGCATGTTTTTGATGCCTTCCATGACAGTTTGATGGGGGTTCATACTGACACAACAAAAACTTGTACTGCTATTGCTGCAAGATACTACTGCCCTGGTATTTGGCATGATACAAAAATGGGTTAGCTTATGAAATGTGTTCTTTTGTCAATAAGAGGTTCCCTAGTTCCATTATTGAGATATTAAAATTCCATTACAAACCAAACATTATGCTTGGATTAAGTTTTCAGACACCGTGAAATCTTAGTTATTGAAAGTATTACACTGATCCCCAGACTTTTCTTACTACCAACATTAACTATTTTGCTGTTCTAAGCTTACTTTGCTGATTAATACCCTAGATCCATACTAGTCTCAATCTGAAAATTTTTCCAGGGCTTTCCAGTAATAATGTAATGACCCAAAATTGCTTGCTCTTGCCACTATAGAATTACAGCTTTGTTACTTTGAATTGTCTTTTGCATACATAACAAGGCTTTGTCTCATAAAGTCGAAGATGTAATGAATCTCTAAAATATCTTGTTATTCTTTAGGGTGCTTTCAAGTTGCAAACGTTTTGCACATTTAAAGGTCTTTGTCAAAATTTACTGTTTCTATTGATAAAAACTAAAGGACTACTGATACATTATTCTCTAAGCCAGTGGAAAATCTATATGTTCTTAATTTTACAACAATTTATTGGTGTCTGTAAATACAGGTGGTGTGGTCATTTGATTTCAGATTGAAACTTGTGATAAATGCCAAAAGAGCTGCCCAATTAAAGTGATCAAAGAAGATCTGCAGCCAATCAAAGTAAGTCTTCTATTATTCAAAGTAAATCGATTTTTGCAATAAAGGTCTCCCTAACAATATAAATTTCTGAAAGGGCAGTTCACAAAAAGATAATTCATTACATCTAGCAGATATTCTCTCTTGCAATAAATGCTAATTAGAGCTTGAGGTGGTCATAAAAGAACCCATTGTTCATGAATAAATTGAATTCATATTAAGAAATCCAGGTAAGATGACTAATTTTTTTCCCTGACCTTTCTTTTGCTCGAAAATATTCTCCTTGAAAATGCAGTTGTAAAAAACTTGCGCCTCCCTTTGAGAGGCAACATATCCATTTGCGATGATGGGAATTGATCTTTTTGATCCATTAAAGAGAACTGCAGACAGAAACACGTATATTTTCACGGTGACAGACTTCTTTACAAAGTTGACGGAAGCATTTCCAATTCCAAGTAAGAATGCCAAAGAAGTTGCTAAATGCATAATGAAATTGTTTTTCCACCATGGTGCTTGTCATGCTTTTTTGTTGGATAACGGAGGTGAATTTGTGAACAAGGTAAAGCTTTTTAGTAACGAGAAATGTTTCAAACATCCATTAATTCGTTAACTGATGAAAATGTCTGCAGTCTGTCATAAAGTAATCAATACCGTATAAGCCCAACTGAACATGCTTTTGGTGTAGAAGGACCAGATGATTCTAAGTTGCTACTCCAAATATCACACTCAATGTGACCTTCAGGCAACTCTTAGTTGGAAAGTATATTAGGTTGAAGGGAAGGAAGATTAATTTAATATAATAATATGATGCTTGTACAAGAAATAAAGGATTTCCTATGTCAGCTGGCAGGCATTTATATAAATAATATGCGATTTAAGCAAAACTTTGGATGATAAATTGGCATACGAACTAAGTTAAGAAAAAAATACCTTCAGGCAGCTCACTTTTTAGCTAATGCATTAAAACCAAATCTCTTTTCTACATCTTTAATCTTAGCTAGAAGAGGCAAAACGTCTTTTCTCTTGATAGAGGAATCCTTGTGAACAGATTTTCTGATTACTTGTTCATTTGTCATTTTGTTTATAAATTTTACTTCTTGTAAATATTAATGAATACTTGATAAAAGTGCTGGGGAAAAATCCTGAAAAGACAGCAATGTATCACCCCCAAACCAATGGACTGGACGAAAGAACTAATCAAACAATCCAACCGTATTTTAGATCAAGATTTGTTGCATTCTTCTTTCGGCTAAATCGACAGACAACTTCTAACGGATTGTTTCATCATTCAAATTATCTCTGAATTAAAAACTTAAGAGTATCTTGGAAGCATTAATTCTCATTAGTTACTGCAATATCTTATTGTTAATCAAAACCGTTATTTTACAGGCGATTAAGTACCTTTCTGAATGGGCACCCAGAGAAGTGGGACGAGTTCTTAGATGCTACACTTTGGTCAATGCGCTTGAAGCAACAGGCCATGACAAAGTTTTTGCCATTGAAAGTGCTTTATGGTCAGGAGCCCAGATTTCCCATAGAACTTGAAGATTTGCCGGAAACTTTAGAGGTAGTCAAGTGTCTCAACGCGATTAAAACTGATTATAAATTCCGATGATCACTACTTAGTGTTTTCATTTACCTGACAATAATGTTCAAATGTAGACTTGAACGTACTTCATTTCTACTTTTAAATAATAACAACAGTACAAAACACTATTACTGTAATATATTTCACCTTTCCTTAAATGTTTTTGCAACATGATTTAAACAGAGTCTCAAGATTTGTATCTAAACTGGATTATCTTTAGTTAGAATTCAGTTATTTTAAATTATACTTTCAATGTTAAGCTCTTTATTTTGATTTCAGATAAGCAAATTATTACCGAGCAAAGGTGATATAGATGCTCACATGGATCGTTTCCAAGCTGCCAAAGTTAAGCTGTATGAGAAGCTCTGCTCAAACGTTGCTGTAGCGCAAAGCAAGCAGAAAGAAGCAGACAGAAAAAAGATCCTCAGCAAACAGCCTGATTTGAAAGTCGGTTCCAAAGTCCTGGTTTCAAATATTGGAATCAAAAACCAGAAAGGGAGAAAACTGGAACAGAGATACCCCGGTCCAGTGAGAATTTCCGAAATTCAAGGCAATAGATTCTTTCTTGTAGATGTGGAGGGGAATGTATTGAAAAAATCAGTCCATAAAACCAGGCTCAAATTATACAAGGAGCAGAAAGGTAAAAGACTATTTACAAACTGATACTATGGGTATGATGTGTGCAAATGAGATGTCTTGCAAAATGAAATACTTTGGGTATGAAATACTGAATATGCAGAAAAGGAAAGAATACTTTTGGTATCATTGAAAAGCATGTCATTACAAAATAGCAAAAATGTCCCAATATTGTATCGTCATCTTTGATAGTATTTCAACAGCTTTCTGCATCAAAAGTAAAACTCTTGAACAAGAAGTTCATTGTAAGAATAATTTTTGGTTACTTATTCTACATAAATATAAATTTAAATTACCCTTGGATGAAAATAAAAGAGACTGGATTTTGTAAAAAATAGGTGTATTTTCATTAATTCTTCCAGGCAATGGAGCCTTCCCTTCTCCCATCGGAGCAAGGATAGTGAAAGATGAAGATGTTCGTTATAAGAATAAATTTAGCTTACTTATTCTACATAAAACGGCGGGAAAATTTCGAGGGTGCGTTTTCGTCAATTTTTCCCGCCGTTTTCAAATTTTATTAGATCCCAGTCTTACCGCGTGAGTGTATTTGCCATTTTCATCACATAGAATTTAATAATGGTCAATTGTCTTTGGACAATCATGATTGAAATTACTTTGGGCTATTCCTGAAAATTTTTCACTTTTATGAAATCAATTTTGATTCCAGAGGACAAAGATACCTTTATTGATTTCGAGGGTGAATATGAAAGCCTTCGTGCCGTTGTAATAATTACATTGGCGATCACCGCGAATCTAAGGCTGGACAGTGAGTGCATCTTTGACGGGATTTTGAACCATTCCTAGATCTAAAGAAAAGTAAATAATTGATTTTGTCTAAATGTGAAATTTCTAAAGCGTTTTGAGTTGGGAGAGGTAAAAATGTAATTTACCTTGAATCTCGACACGAAATTTAGCGATCATTTGCGAGGTGTTTTTTTATATTATTCTTTGTGATCGAACAGTGACCCCGATATAGGTTAAATAGCAATGCATGATGATGAACTGGACAAAAAATAAAGTGGAAGTTCGCTTTGTAGAGGCGTGCAATGTTTTTAGTAGACAATGTGGTAAAAAGACGCTGAAATGGCGAAAATAGGCCTAATTCTAGCTGCGAAGCGATTTTGTTGTGAAAATCCTGTGTGCTGATTGGCTTAGAACATGGTAGCAAACTGAGCTCTCAGCCAATCAAAGATTTCACCGCTATGCTGTATACGCCTAGCACTGAGGTTTTCAAAATTCCTATACAATGGTTTTTGTAGAATTCAATTATATACTGGTAGAGTCAACCAGTGTGTCTATCTTAATAACAGAAATGCAGCGTGTGACCATTTTGCACAATGAAATTTTTCAGCCATAAGTTTTAGTGGGACTTCGCCAATCTTTGCATCTTCTTAGCACTTGTTTCTTGTTGATCGCTACATTACAAGGTAGTTATCATAATAAAATGATGCTCGTCTTACAGCAACTTCATAATCAACATTAATTTAATACCTAAATGGCATACCTGTAGATCTTTGAATAGACATGGGAGAAGAGAGATATGACCGAATATATACTTTTGGGAGAAAAATGAGCTGCCAGAAAAGAAAGTTGCAATCAAAGAAAGGACATTAGAAGAGAAGAGCAAGCAAGAAGTCTTTCATCAGTGGTAGAAAATTTGATTATTATGACTTCAACAACTACTTACTCCGAAAAGGAAATAGCAAAGACTGCCTGACAGCCATCCCCATCCATCCCACACCCCCACAAAGAGCAGCCTATAGTTTTCAAAGAAGAGTTTTCAAACTGCAATTACTTTATTCTAGAATTTTTTAAATTTATGTTGTCAGAACAAGGGAGCGCAATCAAATCATTCTGTCAGGGATAGCCCTTGAGAAACCCTGATTTTATTGAAACTATTTAAACCGTATTGCAACGTTTCTGTTCTCAAAGGTGGGAGAATGTTCTTCAAGTCAGTTGAAAAGAATTCAAGAGGTCCAATAGTAGCCCATGATGATAGGCAGGTGGTAAGAGACATGACAAAAGCACGGCATGTTTTTGATGCCTCCCATGACAGTTTGATGGGGGTTCATACTGACACAACAAAAACTTGTACTGCTATTGCTGCAAGATACTACTGCCCTGGTATTTGGCATGATACAAAAATGGGTTAGCTTATGAAATGTGTTCTTTTGTCAATAAGAGGTTCCCTAGTTCCATTATTGAGATATTAAAATTCCATTACAAACCAAACATTATGCTTGGATTAAGTTTTCAGACACCGTGAAATCTTAGTTATTGAAAGTATTACACTGATCCCCAGACTTTTCTTACTACCAACATTAACTATTTTGCTGTTCTAAGCTTTACTTTGCTGATTAATACCCAAGATCCAAACTAGTCTCAATCTGAAAATTTTTCCAGGGCTTTCCAGTAATAATGTAATGACCCAAAATTGCTTTCTCTTGCCACTATAGAATTACAGCTTTGTTACTTTGAATTGTCTTTTGCATACATAACAAGGCTTTGTCTCATAAAGTCGAAGATGTAATGAATCTCTGAAATATCTTGAATTCTTCAGGATGCTTTCAAGTTGCAAACTTTTTGCACATTTCAAGGTCTTTGTCAAAACTTACTGTTTCTATTGATAAAAACTAAAGGTCTATTGATACATTATTCTCTAAGCCAGCGGAAAATCTATATGTTCTTAATTTTACAACAATTTATTGGTGTCTGTAAATGTAAGAGATGTGGTCATTTGATTTCAGATTGAAACTTGTGATAAATGCCAAAAGTGATCAAAGAAGATCAGCAGCCAATCAAAGTGAGTCTTCTAATATTTAAAGTAAATCAATTTTTGCAATTAAGGTCTGTAAATTTTTGAAAGGACAGTTCACAAAAAGATCATTCATTTACATCTAGCAAATATTCTCTCTTGCAATAAATGCTAAATATACCTCAAGGTGGTCGTAAAAGAACCCATTGTTCATGAATAACTAGAATCAGGGTAAGATGACTGATTTTTTTCCCTGACCTTTCTTTTGCTCGAAAATATTCTCCCTGAAAATGTAGTTGTTAAAAACTTGCGCCTCTCTTCGAGAGACAACATATCCATTTGCAATGATATGAATTGATCTTTTTGGTTCATTAAAGAAAACTGCAGACAGAAATACATATATTTTTACAGCGACAGACTTTTTTACAAAGTTGATGGAAGCATTTCCAATTCCAAGCAAGAATGCAAAAGAAATTGCAAAATGCATAATGAAATTGTTTTTCCACCACAGTGCTTGTCATGCTTTTTTGTTGGATAACGGAGGTGAATTTGTGAACGAGGTAAAGCTTTTAAGTAACGAGAAATGTTTCAAATATCCATTAATTCGTTAAGTGATCAAAATTTTTGCAGTCTGTCATAAAGTAATCAATACCGTATAAGCCCAAATGAACACGCTTTTGGTGTAGAAGAACCAGATGATTCTAAGTTGCTACTCCAAATATCACGCTCAATGCGACCTTCAGGCAACTCTTAGTTGGAAAGTATATTAGGTTGAAGAGAAGGAAGATTAATTTAATATAATAATATGATGCTTGTACAAGAAATAAAGGATTTCCTATGTCAGCTGGCAGGCATTTATATAAATAATATGCGATTTAAGCAAAACTTTGGATGATAAATTGGCATACGAACTAAGTTAAGAAAAAAATACCTTCAGGCAGCTCACTTTTTAGCTAATGCATGAAAACCAAAATCTCTTTTCTACATCTTTAATTTTAGCTAGAAGGGCAAAACGTCTTTTCTCTTGATAGAGGAATCCTTGTCAACAGATTTTCTTTGACAGAAGCATTTCCAATTCCAAGCAAGAATGCCAAAGAAGTTGCTAAATGCATAATGAAATTGTTTTTCCACAACAGTGCTTGCCATGCTTTTTTGTTGGATAACAGAGGTGAATTTGTGAACGAGGTAAAGCTTTTTAGTAACGAGAAATGTTTCAAATATTCATTAATTTGTTAAGTGATGAAAATATTTGCAGTCTTTCATGAAGTAATTGATACCGTATAAGCCCAAATGAACACGCTTTTGGTGTAGAAGAACCAGATGATTCTAAGTTGCTACTCCAAATATCACGCTCAATGCGACCTTCAGGCAACTCTTAGTTGGAAAGTATATTAGGTTGAAGAGAAGGAAGATTAATTTAATATAATAATATGATGCTTGTACAAGAAATAAAGGATTTCCTATGTCAGCTGGCAGGCATTTATATAAATAATATGCGATTTAAGCAAAACTTTGGATGATAAATTGGCATACGAACTAAGTTAAGAAAAAAATACCTTCAGGCAGCTCACTTTTTAGCTAATGCATGAAAACCAAAATCTCTTTTCTACATCTTTAATTTTAGCTAGAAGGGCAAAACGTCTTTTCTCTTGATAGAGGAATCCTTGTCAACAGATTTTCTTTGACAGAAGCATTTCCAATTCCAAGCAAGAATGCCAAAGAAGTTGCTAAATGCATAATGAAATTGTTTTTCCACAACAGTGCTTGCCATGCTTTTTTGTTGGATAACAGAGGTGAATTTGTGAACGAGGTAAAGCTTTTTAGTAACGAGAAATGTTTCAAATATTCATTAATTTGTTAAGTGATGAAAATATTTGCAGTCTTTCATGAAGTAATTGATACCGTATAAGCCCAAATGAACACGCTTTTGGTGTAGAAGAACCAGATGATTCTAAGTTGCTACTCCAAATATCAAGCTCAATGCGACCTTCAGGCAACTCTTAGTTGGAAAGTATATTAGGTTGAAGGGAAGGAAGATTAATTGAATATGATAATTTGATGTTTGTACAAAGAATTAAAGGATTTCCTATGTCAGCTGGCAGGCATTTATATAAATAATATGTGATTTAAACAAAACTTTGGATGATAAATTGGCATGCGAACTAAGTGAAGAAAAAAAATACCTTCAGGCAGCTCACTAGCTAATGCATGAAACCAAAATCTCTTTTCTACATCTTTAATCTTAGCTAGAAGAGGCAAAATGCTTTTCTCTTGATAGAGGAATCCTTGTGAACAGATTTTCTGATTACTTGTTCATTTGTCATTTTGTTCATAAATTTTACAATTTGTAAAGATTATTGAATACTTGATGAAAGTGCTGGGGACAAATCATAAAAAGACATCAACGTATCACCACCAAACCAATGGACTGGATGAAAGAACTAATCAAACAATCCAACCGTATTTGTTGCATTCTACTTTCGGCTAATTCGACAGACAACTTCTAACGGATTGTTTCAGCATTCAAATTATCTCTGAATTAAAAACTTAAGAGTGTCTTGGAAGCATTAATTCTCATTAGTTACTGCAATATCTTATTGTTAATCAAAAACGTAATTTCAACAGAATCTCAAGATTTGTATCTAAACTGGATTATCTTTAGTTAGAATTCAGTTATTTTAAATTATACTTTCAATGTTTAGCTCTTTATTTTGATTTCAGATAAGCAAATTATTACCGAACAAAGGTGATATAGATGCTTACATGGATTGTTTCCAAGCTGCCAACGTTAAGCTGTATGAGAAGCTGCGCTCAAATGTTGCTATCGCGCAAAGCAAGCAGCAGCAAGCAGACAGACAGAGAAGCAGACAGAAAAAAAGATCCTCAGCAAACTGCCTGATTTGAAAGTCGGTTCCAAAGTCCTGGTTTCAAATATTGAAATCAAAAGCCAGAAAGGGAGAAAACTGGAACAGAGATACTCCAGTCCAGTGAGAATTTCCGAAATTCAAGGCAATAGATTCTTTCTTGCAGATATGGAGGGGAATGTATTGAAAAAACCAGTCCATAAAACCAGGCTCAAATTATACAAGGAGCAGAAAGGTAAAAGACTATTTACAAACTGATACTATGGGTATGATGTGTGCAAATGAGATGTGTTGCAAAAGGAAATACTTTGGGTATGAAATAGGGAATATGCAGGGACGGAAAGAATACTTTTGGTATCATTGAAAAGCATGTCATTACAAAATAGCAAAAATGTCACAATATTGTATCGTCATCTTTGATAGTATTTCAACAGCTTTCTGCATCAAAAGTAAAACTCTTGAACAAGAAGTTCATTGTAAGAATAATTTTTGGTTACTTATTCTACATAAATATAAATTTAAATTACCCTTGGATGAAAATAAAAGAGACTGAATTTTGTAAAAAATAGGTGTATTTTCATTAATTCTTCCAGGCAATGGAGCCTTCCCTTCTCCCATCGGAGCAAGGATAGTGAAAGATGAAGATGTTCGTTGTAAGAATAAGTTTTGCTTACTTATTCTACATAAAACGGCAGGAAAATTTTGAGGGTGCGTTTTCGTCAATTTTTCCCGCCGTTTTCAAATTTTATTAGATCCCAGTCTTTCCGCGTGAGTCTATTCGCCATTTTCATCACACAGAATTAGTAATAATGGTCAATTGTCTTTGGACAATCATGATTGAAATTACTTTGGGCTATTGCTGAAAATTTTTCACTTTTATGAAATCAATTTTGATTCCAGAGGACAAAGATACCTTTATTGATTTCGAGGGTGAATATGAAAGCCTTCGTGCCATTGTAATAATTACATTGGCGATCACCGCGAATCTAAGGCTGGACAGTGAGTGCATCTTTGACGGGATTATTAACCATTCCTAGATTTAAAGAAAAGTAAATAACTGATTTTGTCTAAATGTGAAATTTCTAAAGCGTTTTGGGTTGGGAGAGGTAAAAACGTAATTTACCTTGAATCTCGACACGAAATTTAGCGATCATTTGCGAGGTGTTTTTTTATATTATTCTTTGCGATCGAACAGTGACCCCAATATTCTATTGATAAAAACTAAAGGTCTACTGAAACATTATTCTCTAAGCCAGCGGAAAATCTATATGTTCTTAATTTTACAACAATTTATTGGTGTCTGTAAATATAGGTGATGTGGTCATTTGATTTCAGATTGAAACTTGTGATGAATGCCAAAAGTGATGAAAGAAGATCTGCAGCCAATCAAAGTGAGTCTTCTAATATTTAAGGTTACGGTAAACGTTTCAGGGCGAAAACATCAATTTTTCGATTTCTTCATATTCTGATAGCCGAATTAATAAGGTACATAATGATACCAAGTTTGAAACTAGAAGAAGTTTTGAAAATGGAGAAAATCCCGTATAAACGAAGGTTTCCATAATTTCCTTATCAAAGTTTCTAGCTGCGGTTTTCAAAACGCTCGACCTGTTAAGCCGATTATCCTTGTTCTGCGGTTGTGGTCGCGTGCCTTATTTACAAATGGGCAGGGTCCCTAAGTGCGCAGTATCCTTAACAAGCTCTAACTAGAATGAAATTCAGTATTATCAATCATGGGCCGTTATAGGAGCACCACAATTTCGTACAAGAAAAGTAAAAAGTCCAAGAGCCGAGAGAAAAAGGGATCAAATTTCGAAGAACAAAAGAAAACTTTTCTTAAAGACTCGGATAAAGGTTCTTGGTATGAACAAAATGATTTGTTCCAGGAAAATTTAAGCAGCGAATCATCGGCTGACTGTTCCGAATCTGAAAACGACGAAAGGTTGTTGGATGGTGATTTTATTAAGCCAGCTTCTGAGCTATATCTCGTGAGCCCGTCCTTGTTAGAACAAGGGTTGAATTCTGCTGCTTCTTGCAAGTATTGCAACTGCGATCTTAAAATATTGTCTCATGATAAGGGGCGCCAAGGACTCGGTACAACATGGATCTTCAAATGTGTAAACGAAAAATGTCCTTCTCAGCAAAGTAACCAGCCATTTAATATAAGCAGAAAAAGTGGCCATATTTTTGAGGTGAATCGTGCCGCTGTACTAGCGTTCAGGCTAATCGGTAAGGGACATTCAGCTGCAAGGAAATTCTGTAGTGTCATTGGCTTGCCTCAGCCGATTTCGAAGCCCCGATGGGGAAAGCATACAAAATACCTCTCAGAGCAAGTCGACACTGTACTAGAAATTTCGTTGTGTCAGGCTGCCCAGGATTTAAAGGACTTTAAGAGAGAAACAGGTCCATCAACTTTGGAAAACGACGGCTCTATTACAGTTGCTACAAGCTTTGATGGTTCGTGGGGGTCTCGGGGCTGGTCATCAAAAAGTGGACTCGTTGCCGCAGCTTCAGTGGATATAGGGAAAATTTTAGACATCACGGCCAAATTCAATTCTTGCACTGTATGCACGAGAATTAAAATAAAGAGGGAAAAAGGAGAGATGTCCCAATTGGAGTATTTGGAATGGTACATTAAGCATGACAACGATTGTGAGCTAAATTATGATGGCAGTGCGCAGGTAATTTCTATCTAACTTCAATCTTATGGAATCTTTCTTGTTTTGCAGAAATTCTTCTAATTAACGCAACAGCACTTCATTATAGAGTAATAGGATTGCTTTCAATGTGAAATTATGGGTCAGGGGAAACATTATTTGAATAAATTTGTGTGCCATGTGCCAAAATAAATTTTTTGTCTATAGTCGATGGAGGCAGCAGGGGTGCTTGAAATTTATAAAAGATCAATTGCCAAGCACAATCTGAGATACAGCCCATTTGTCGGTGACGGAGACAGCAAATCGTACGCAACGATTGTAAAAGAAAAGCCATATGGACAAGCTGTTTATATACCGAAGGAAGAGTGCATTTCACATGTCACTAAAAGAATGGGAACGCATTTGCGAAATATGATCAAAGAGTATAAAGGTTTGTTAAAATTCAAAACAAGTAAAATAAGACTCCCAATAGTAATCGAATCAACTTTGCAATTATTTTTGATGCGATCATTACACGTACTTTTTAACTTCAAAAACAACTTGTTTCTTCAAATTATCAGATTTCATCAGAGCTTTAAGTTTCTTTTTATGGAGGTTCATACCTATTATATGTATGCAATTAATAACTTCGACCTTCAATGGAAATGGTCCTACTTGGCGAATGTCTGACTTATCCAGGGTACGACCTAACAGGAGTCAACTGTAGTTTCAAATATGAGAATAGATAAATGCTTCTGACTTGCCTCTGCTATAATTTGAAAATACTTTTTTAAAGTGATAGGAAACATTTTCTTCAGGAAAGAAATTAGACGATGGCAAAGGGTTAGGTGGGATTGGACGTCTCACCCTGCAAAGAATTAATACGATGCAGAATTTTTATGGCCTTGTGCTTAGAGAAAAGGGAAGCAATGCTGAGGAGATGTCAAGGGCAACCCACGCTATTCTGAAGCATTATTCGGACCTGCCTCTAGAATCCCGTCATGATAACTGTCCTGAGGGTAAATCATCTTGGTGTAGTTACAATAGAGACATAGCAACTAAAGAAACCACACACAGACCCATCAAGAACCCCATCCCTGCAGCAGTTGTGAAGGTAATACAGCCCATATTCGAAAAGCTCGGTGACTCAAAATTTCTCGCAGGATGCGAAGGTGCTCTTACGCAAAACGTGAATGAATCACTACACCATACAATCTGGAGCCTTGCCCCGAAAGAGCAGTACACATCGGCCAATGAAACCTATCTTGCAATTAAGCTCGGTACAGTCATTTTCAACGATGGTTTGGCTCCACTTCTAAAACGTTTATTGCCAATGATAGGAGTGCATGTTAACCTATTTTCAGAGGCTGCTTGGATAGCCATCGACACGCTCCGCGCAGAAAATAAGAAGTGCAAGGATTCAGATGATACAAAAACATGTAGGAAGAGATTAAAAAGGATCAAGACGAAAAAACAGGATGCTTTTGTACACGAAGAAGGCATTCAGTATAAATCACAAGGGTTCTATGTATCCTCATCCAAATGCAAATCTACTAAGAAGAACAAAACAGCGAAAAAATGAAATTAACTTTATCTAAATAGCTTGCGGTTTTGGGGTTTTGAACAACTGGTTTTTGCGCAACAAATTTATTGAGCGTCATTGCTACAACTCCAACATAAAAATAATTTTTAGTTAAGAGCATAATATTTTTTTCGTTAAGGATTTATAATTTATACGCGGGGAAGGTTCATTGCAAAGCAAAACACGTCCAGGCTGACTTTGAAGGCGTCCTGTAAAAAAGAAATGGCATTCAAAAAAGAGGCGGATGCTGTATCAAGAGGCTTTACAAATAAAAATAACAATAATCATTATGAAAATGATAATCATCAAAATGTAGATCTGAGATTCCTTTCACTTACTTCCCTTATTTCTCCTTTAATATCGCCAGGGACCAAATCCCGTATGAAGTCCATCAAACACTTTGGATATTCATAGTGAGCGTCCTCAGGGCCAACTTTCAATTTCTGTATATATCACAAACCATTATTAGGTTATACTCGCACCTCTTACTCCTAAAATACACTCTGAACAAATTGAGTTAAGGGTCAAGTGAGGAAATTCAGGAACCCCTATAAGCAGTACATTGTCTTTTGAACATTTTTTAGCATGCTGTATATTGATATATTGATTGTTTTTCTCATTGAGCAACTTATTGAGTTAGAATGTTTTTGTTGATGAGATGCCCCATTTGACATTATGATTTTTACCAATAGGGTAATTGAATAGACTTGAAAAAATAACTTTAAAACTGATAACCTTTAATGCAACCGCCCACCAGCAGTAGTGAAAATAGCGATTTTGTCGGGGCGTCTTCCCCCGTTTCTTTTTATCGCTAATGCTTTTTATCAAATTCTTTGCAAATTCCTGTCCATTGAACCTGTAAAAAGAAACAAAATTTGATGTGGGAAAACGGAGTTTGTTTTCACAAAGGGTTATAAGAGAAAGTTCTAAAATACTAACAGATAATTTCAAGAAATCATCTGATGTTTATTTTTGTTGCAATTATCAAAATACTGAATTTCTGTCAAAGGTGTTCCATACCCTTGTTCTGTAGCTTTTTGTTATATTTTATCTTAAGAAATATATAAGAAGCTTTTGAAAAGAAAAATCCAGTGTTATCTCATTAAAAAAAAAATCTCTTACCCATGCCTCCTCATTTGCTCTAGCATGATTTCCGTTTCGGGTTGCGCCTTCGACTGTGCCATTTTGGTTGTTCTGCTTCTTGAGGTTTGCGTGAGAGTGTGGCACATCCATGAATCGTTGTGTTTATTTGTAGACGCTTATTGATCTTAAATCTTAAACTACTTGACCCGGATTACATTGTGGGTAACATGATCCCGAATATGTATCTTGCAAGTGCGATCAGTAAAATCCCGTTTTCTCTGGACTCGAAATTCCTCTACATGCAGGTACGAAAAAGCTATTATGTACCCAAGGAACCAATCGAATGGCTCGAAAATTTGCACACGGCCAGGGCAGACGTTGGGCAAACAAAGTGTGTCTCAAAATTTTTTTATTTTCTCTGGTCCGTCTTTTATACCCAAATACAGCTGCGGGAGGGTGGAAAAATTATTTGCCAATTTTTGACAGGGTATAGTTTAAAGAAGAGGAGGAATTTAAAAAATCTGAGACACACTTTGGTAGCTTAGGACCGGCACTTCCTGCTGGTCTAAGTCAGATTTTGTTACCTCAAACGCAAGGGTACATAATAGCTTTTGAAGGTGGTACACTTTTTGACCAGTAAATTCGCATGGAAAATAACATTTAACATTATTTGCCAATAATTTTTATCTGGCTAAATACGCCATAATCTTGTGCATCGAATGATATATAGTTTATCCAGATTCCTTGAGCCGTTTGGCCTTTAGGAAGGAAAAACCAATTTTCGTGTTCAAAACGTTTACCGTAACCTTAAAGTAAATCGATTTTTGCAATAAAGGTCTCCCTAACAATATAAATTTCTGAAAGGGCAGTTCACAAAAAGATCATTCATTACATCTAGCAGATATTCTCTCTTCCAATAAATGCTAATTAGAGCTCGAGGTGGTCGTAAAAAACCCATTGTTCATGAATAAATTGAATTCATATTAAGAAATCAGGGTAAGATGACTAATTTTTTTCCCTGACCTTTCTTTTGCTCGAAAATATTCTCCCTGAAAATGTAGTTGTAAAAAACTTGCGCCTATCTTTGACGGGCAACATATCCATTTGCGATGATGGGAATTGATCTTTTTGGTCCATTAGAGAGAACTGCAGATGGAAACACGTATATTTTGACGGCGACAGACTTTTTTACAAAGTTGACGGAAGCCTTTCCAATTCCAAGCAAGAATGCCAAAGAAGTTGCTAAATGCATAATGAAATTGTTCTCCACCACGGTGCTTGCTATGCTTTTTTGTTGGATAACGGAGGTGAATTTGTGAATGAGGTAAAGCTTTTTAGTAAGGAGAAATGTTTCAAATATTCATTAATTCGTTAAGTGATGAAAATTTTTTAAGACATGAAGTAATTGATACCGTATCAGCCAAACTGAACACGTTTTTGGTGTAGAAGAACCAGATGATTCTAAGTTGCTACTCCAAATATCACGCTCAATGCGACCTTCAGGCAACTCTTAGTTGGAAAGTATATTAGGTTGAAGGGAAGGAAGATTAATTATGATAATTTGATGCTTGTACAAGAAATAAAGGATTTCCTATGTCAGCTGGCAGGCATTTATATAAATAATATGTGATTTAAGCAAAACTTTGCATGATAAATTGGCATGCGAACAGAGTTAAGAAAAAAAAATAGCTTCAGGCAGCTCACTTTTTAGCTAATGCATGAAAACCAAAATCTCTTTTCTACATCTTTAATCTTAGCTAGAAGAGGCAAAACGTCTTTTCTCTTGATAGAGGAATCCTTGTCAACAGATTTTCTGATTACTTGTTCATTTGTCATTTTATTCATAAATTTTACAATTTGTAAAGATTATTGAATACTTGATGAAAGTGCTGGGGACAAATCATAAAAAGACATCAACGTATCTCCCCCAAACCAATGGACTGGACGAAAGAACTAATCAAACAATCCAACCGTATTTTAGATCAAGATTTGTTGCATTCTTCTTTCGGATAATTCAACAGACAACTTCTAACGGATTGTTTCAGCATTCAAATTATCTCTGAATTAAAAACTTTAGAGTGTCTTGGAAGCATTAATTCTCATTAGTTACTGCAATATCTTATTGTTAATCAAAACTGTTATTTTACAGGCGATTAAGTACCTTTCTGAATGGGCACCCAGAGAAGTGGAACGAGTTCTTAGATGCTGCACTTTGGTCAATGCGCTTGAAGCAACAGGCCATGACAAAGTTTTTGCCATTGAAAGTGCTTTATGGTCAGGAGCCCAGATTTCCCATAGAACTTGAAGATTTGCTGGAAACTTTAGAGGTAGTCAAGTGTCTCAACGCGATTAAAACTGATTATAAATTCCGATGGTCACTACTTAGTGTTTTCATTTACCTGACAATAGTGTTCAAATGTAGACTTGAAAGCATCTTTTTGAACCTTGAATGGAGGAATATTCAGGGTGACTCCAGCTGGCAAGATGTCTGTTATGTCAAAGCCATGACCAACAGGGGCAGATCAAGACATTCTCAACATTCTCAATTGAGAATGTCAGATTTTCCCAGTTTGATTATTCTAATTAAAATACTAAAAGTAATGAATGAGCTCAGGTTTAAGATTCAAGATAAGCATATCTTTTTTATTATGTATTTAAGGTATTTATTTCTACAACATGGCCGTATTTGATATTTTACTTCATTCTGCCTTTGCAAAATTTTTTTAGATCTTCTCTGGTGAAAAACCACATTCTCCTTCATTGAACCACATAATAGAAATAGGCAGAAGGGGAACTCCTGCAAATGAGGTGAAGCTTGAAAATTTTGGCGCATGAGTTAACTCAGAATGAGACTTGACATGTCTCTAATTTTTTTTTGAACGTGGCCGGCAAACTGAATTATATCATTTTCCAACGAAAAATCGCTAGAAAATCAGCGGAGGAGGTCGACAGGAGTTTACTTCAAAGCTGATAACCAAAACCTCACTCTCCCTATCTAAAGGATTGAGAAAAGCTCAGAGAATTAAGAAAGCATTGAAGCTACTAGAGGGTGTAGTTTCCCCTGACCGCCTGAACTTTTTAAAAACACAATTGAAATTTTCATGCTATCATTCAAAAGGTAAACGATTTGATGATAATTTTAAGGCCTGGGCTTTGACTTTATGTCACATCAGTGGAGAGTCATACAGATTTCTAGGAAAGCTTTTTAACTTACCTAGCAAGAAGACTCTAACCAACACTGTGGCAAAATTTGCTTCAGATGTTGGATTTACTGAGAAGTCTTTTTATGTTATAAAGCAGAGAGCAGAGTCACTACCAGCAGCAGGTAAGATTTGCTCTCTTTTGATGAATGAAATTTCACTGAAAAGCCACCTGTTCTATGATATATCTAAGGATCATTTGGTTGGCTTGGAGGACTTTGGTGATGGTAAGTTATCTGGTCTAGTTGCTAACTCCGCTTTGGTGTTGATGGTTAGGGGAATTGTTCATAACTGGAAACAGCCTATTGCATTTTTTCTTGTTAACGATTCTTGTGATGCCTATAGGCTAAAAGATATAATAAGTGAACCCCTTTTCATTTAGAATCTATGGAATGTTGTTTCCATCATCAGTGACCAAGGTTCAAATTTCTTATCTTTCACCCCTTCTGAAAATGTAACTGCAGAACAGCCATACATTCAAATGAGAGGCAAAAACTACTTTGTGATTTTTTATCCTTCGCATCTTCTTAAGTCAGTCAGCAACAATCTTTTAAAATACAATTTCAAATTTGAGAACAAAGAGGCAAACTGGGATGACATCAAATCTTTCTTTAATAAGTAGCAAAAACATCCATCAGGACTGCCCCTTAGCTAACAGAAAGGCACATTAATCCTAATAATGGCTTTATGAAAATGAGAGCCAAGCTTGCTGCTCAAATATTTAGTCATTCTGTGGCTGCTGATATTTCTCTGTATGCAAGCCTTGGTGGTCTTTCTAAAAGTACAGCTGAATTTTAGAGAGAGTTGATAAGATCTTTGACACCTGCAATTAAAACTATAAAAATAGTAGAAGGGGCTAGGATTTGCAGAAATTATTAGGTAAAGTTAGTATACAGTTTTTTTTATTTTGCACAGGGTAAAAGCAGATGGAAACTGCCTTTATCATGGATGCTCATATGCAGCTATTGGTTATGAGAGTTTTGAGTCAAGTTTTAACAGCTTTCGGCTCAGTCGAGATATACCTTCAGCCAGATTTATATGCCTCACATCGTCATTTTGAAAACTTGTCAAATGAAAAGAATTATGTCACCTTCTTTTTTAAATCTCTGTCCTTTGATGCAAGTGATCACTTTGATTACAACCTTAATAATGATAAGCAGTGCATTAAACAATTGTGAAAATGGAAGATGGTGTCCTTTCACATGTATTTTGGCATTACCAAGTGTAATACAGGTCCACTTATGTCTCTCTATCCCGACACAGAAGATAAATCTGCTGTAAACTTAAGTAATGCACAACTCCTTTCAAGAGATAAAATGTCCAGAAATTCTCCAATATATTTATTTTGGTCAGTTAGCTGCATTCCTTCTGGAAGTAAGAGATCAATTAAGCCAAATCACGTTGTCCCGGTTTGGTTGTCAATGATCCTTCTGCAGAATTCAAAGTACCTCTTAAATCTAAGCAAACAAAACTTTTCTTTCCAAAGTGCCAGACCAAAGAAAGACTTGAATCTTAACCCTTTCATAAAGAAGAGCCTCTTTTAGAGGCTTTACCTTGCGACCCTGTGAACATGATAAGCCTCTTTAGCGGCTTTGGCAATGGTTTTTGTGTAAACTAGATTGTGATGGCTACCTTTGTTATATACCATTATGTAGTCAAACTTTTAAAACAATAAAATCTTAAGAATTTTGCATGTGGTTTCATATGAAATTTTTGTGCAAACGGCCATTTAAAATTTACAGCGAGCTTGCATGTTTTGAAATTATGGCGGCCTACTAAATTGATGAGTGCGACTCACTGTCTGAATCAAGTAAAGACGATGTGCCACAAATAAGAGATTTTAGTGATGATTTTGTTACCGATTTTTAAATGTTTTCTGTGATTCAGATGACGAAGAAGAATTTGAAGGATTTCGCTTTGAAATGCCACCACTGGATGATGTGGAGTGGACACTCAATTCCGAGCCTAGCTTGTCAGCTGATCCAGATGCTGTTCACGATTTACCCGACCAGGGCCTACAACAAACAAAGCAGATGATGCGTATGATTTTTTTATTTCCAGCTTTTTTTGGGGATGACGTTTTAAAAAAATTTTTGAGACAGAAAAAAACGCTGCAACAATGTTACACCAAACCAATGGTGAACAGTGAAAGGTGACCATAGAGGAAATCAAAGCCTACATCGGCATCGTTGTGATCACCAATGTTGTTGACAGAACGATATCTCATTGCAGAAGAGAGCAAGTGGATTTTCCACACAAATATTGGAAAAATCTTTACCAGAGATGGATTTGCTGAGATTCAGCGCTTCGTACGTTTTTGCAATCCAAATATGATGGGAGAAAGCTGTGATCTCCTTCGCACAATTAGACAAGAAAAATTAAAAACGATTTATGTTTTGTCAAGAGACATCTCAGTGAACGAGAATATGATTCCCTTCAAAGGACGTCTTTCTTGGACACGAAGAATGCCACAAAAGCCAGTGAAGGTTGGCATCAGAGTTTTGCTTTTGGCTAAAGCGAGCAAGGGATACTGCTGGAACTTTGACGTATACACAGGCAAGGCAGGAAACACTGACAGTGATGTTGGCGACTTGGGGAAAACCGACATGGTTGTTCTCAACCTCTTGAAAAAAATAATGCATGGTGGCCATCATCTGTACATGAATAATTTTTATACCAGTGTACCATTGCTACTTTACTTGCAAAGGAAAGGAATTTTGGCCTGTGGAACAATATGTTCAAACAGATGATATTACCCTCACCAAATATTGGGTAACAAAATTAAAAAAATGGAAAGGGGGAGAGAAAATTTGCAAGCCAAAAGGGGCTAATTGCTCTGGTTTGGAAAGACACAAAGCCTGTTTATTTCCTCAGTGCTATTCATGATTCCTTAGCTGGTGAGCCTGTGACCAGAAACACAAAGAAAAACGGGGAATATGAGCAAATCACAACTCAGTGCCCCCTGCTGATCCAAGACTACAATGCAAAAATGCTTGGGGTTGACCTTTGTGACCAGTAATCAATTGTCAAAAAAGACAAAAAACAAAAACGATTTTTTTTTGAGAAAATTTATTGCTTTGCTAATTAAAGCAATAAACAATGCCTACATCATTGAGGGGCAAATCAAACCCCATATGGTGCCAGGAAAAAGAAAACGTGACCTCCTTCCTTCAAGGAGGAACTAGCCTTGGTGCTAGTAAAAAACAAAAGGGTTGCAAATTGTGGAAAAGGAAGGAAGAGAAGGAGCACAACAGAAGTTGAAGAAAGGAGACTGGTAAATGTAGGCATTCATTTGCCACAAAAGGGAGAAGGGAAGGAACATAGATGTGTTGTTTGCTGAAAAAAGCAAGCACTCTGGATAACTGCAAATCCAGGCAGAGATGTGAAAGAGTGCCCGTATTCATTTTCCAAAACAACATTTTGGTGCATTGGGTGCGAGCCTGTAAATTCTGTATATCTGTGCATAAAAAAATAATTGCTTTAGAGACTACCACACAAAGGTGCAGTTTTGGCGTTAAACGGGACACTATTTTGTTCTGTTTTTGTATTTTAACTAAATTTGTTTGCTTAATGAGACTGTGTGCTAAAACCATGATTTTTGAATTCTCTATCTTCTGATGCCAAGTGTTCTATATAACATTACCTTCTTCCTTGCAAAAATTTAAGTTGAAAATTATGTACGAAAATTTTATGTTTAGGCCAGGGAATTCAGTGTTAGAGGCACTTCCGGAATAGGACATCTAGTGAAAGATAGGTTAATAAGGAGAGTAATTTGGATGAATTAGCAAACCAAGCACTTCAATGAACTCCTAAATGGAAAATAATAATTTTGAAGTAGATTCCACTGCAGGTTTTTTATTTTGATGTAGGAAGCTTTTACTTCAAAGTGGACCAATTGTCAGATTCCCAATGTTATGATCCAGTGAAGAATGTTTGGAAGCCTGAAGAGAAGTTTGAGTAGCCTGGTCGCTATTCTTTTGGCACCAACTCGTTGTCTAAGTTTCCATGGTTAGTTTATTCTAAGAAGCTAGATGGTGCCTTTGGTCTTCCTTGTGTACTTTTTGGTAGGAGCATTGGTAAAAGTGGATCCAAAAAAACATGTTTGGTGAAAAGTCCCTTTAATGATTGGTCTTGTGCCTCTAGAGTGTTTTATGGTCATGAGAGTAAGTCAGATGTTCACAAAACTGCACTGCTCTCCATGCAAAGTTTTTGTGGTGTTGTGCAGAATAAGGTGAAGCCAATTAGCCAGATTCAAGATATTGCCTTTGATAAAAGAGTGTCTCTCAATAGGAAAAAAATGGGAGTCTGTTGTTAAATTGTGTTGTTTTCCATGGGAGAAAGAATTTTCCATTCTGTGGTCACAGGTATAATTCCAAGCACTAAGATTCAGAAGACTGTGACAACTTTCAAGCTCTTTTAAGTTTCAGAGTAGATAGTGGAACATTTCAAAACAGCTCCCAAAAATGCTACATGAAGATCAAAACCAGACAGAATAGTCTCACTGAGTGTTGTGCAGAAGTTATAAACGAGCAGACCAGTGCTGATATTAAACAGTTAAAATTCTTTTCAAGTTTGGCAGTTGAGGTAACAGATTGTTCAACCAAGGAGCAAATGCCTCTAGTTCTCCTTTATGTTGATAAAAATCAAGAAATTCAAGAAAGATTTATCAAGTTTATTCATTGTGATAAAGATATTTCAAGTTGAGCTCTTTCAAATAAAATAGATAGTTCTCTTACAAATGAGCTACAGCTAGACATGGCTGATTGTGCAGGACAGCGCTATGATGGTGCTGCCAACTTGTCAGGGCAGTACTCTGCCTTAGCTGCTCGTATCCACAGAATTAATCCCCTGGCTATCTAGACACATTGTGCCTCTCACAGATTTAACATCTGTGTTACTTCTGCATGCGAAATGCAGAGTGTACAGAACATGCTGAGTAATGTTACCAAGATAGGGGATTTCTTTCACGCTCCTAAAAGGCAACAGCTTCCTGAGCAAATGATAAATAAATTTTGTCCTCGTAATAGTCATATCAAACTCATTGACATTTGCTAAACTAGATGGGTCCTCCAAATTGATGAGCTAGACAGGTATTTGGAGTTGTACATCCCAATATTTGAAGCTCTGACAGTAATGAAGGACAACATAGATGGAAAATGGAACTCTTCTGCCTCTGATGCTTATATTGATCACATACTTATGCAGAATTTTTCTTTCCTTCTTACTCTTGTCATTGTTAAGCATTGTCTTGGATACATCAGTTTGCAACTGTTCAACTGCAGGGAGCACACATGGACATACTTACAGCCATTAAAGAAGTTGATATAATGTTGACCTCTCTAAAGATGACCAGAAAGCTCTTAGATACTTATTATAATTTTTGATTCGAAGAGGCATGTAGAATTGCAAAACAAGTAGGTGGCACAATAAAACTGTACCTTCCCAAAACCATGCTAAATACTTGTTATGTGTTCTAAATGAAGAAAAGCAGGATGTTCTGTTTCCATAAAGGATTACTGATGTGCATGTCCTTGGCGTGTGTGTCCTATGGTGGTTGACATAAAATAAAGTGCATGCGTACAATTCTTTTCATTCATAAATTTTTCACTGAAAATTCAACAAGCATAATTAACAAAACAATCATGTCGTACCCTTCCGGATCTGGAAGCAATTCTCAGCAAAATCCGTTTCAGTACCAAATGTATTTGCAGCAAATTGAATTTGAACGCTACCAGAATGCGCATATGAATTTGAATCCAGGGAATGAAATTGCAAAGGAGATGAAAAGAAAATAGAGGAAAAAAATTGTCACTGGTCCTAGATTCAAGCAAGAAGCCTGATTAGAGAGTGGAAAGAAAATGTCACTTAGATGGAAAGCAGTCGCAATCGGCAGGCATGGACAAAAATTATAAATAATGTTAACAAAAATGGACCTAAAAAACTGTCAACCAGGCCAAGAAAAAACTTTCGATTTTAAAAGACACCTACAAGAAAGCAAAGGATAACAATAAAAAGAGTGGCGCAGTTCCAGACTCTCCCCGATTCTACAACGATTTTGATGAAATATTATCATGTAGGCCTAAAGTCAAACTGGACTTGGTAAGAGAAGTTGGGGTAGCTGTCGAGGAGGAAAATAACGACGAAAGTAGGAATGTGGTTGAAGAAGGGATTAGAGGCTGAAAAAGAGAGAAATTAAGATGATGATGTTGTTGATAATGGCAAGAAAATAGCAAAAAAAAGAAAAATAGCATAACTGTATGGATAATGATGGAAAAAAGTGAAAGAAAATTTCAAAGACAGATTTTTGGATATGCAAGAGAGGCAGATGGATGCATTTGCGGAATCTGACCGGAGGAACAGAGAGTTTTTGGTGGAGCTGGAAGAGCAGCAGGGAAAAGCAGTGGCCGAGGAAAAAGAACGGGACAGATAATTTTTTATCCAGTTGGCAACTCTTTTGGGCAAAAAGTAATGTTCAAATTACAATGTCAATTTTTATTAGTTCAAATTATTTGCTTATAATCTTCGTTTATTATTGTGTTGCCTTGTTGTTCGCGTTCAATAAAACGCGCTGTGAATTCTTCGTCCTCCATTTCATCTCCATTTTCTTCACATATATTATGAAGAACACAGCAAGTTATAATGACCTCAACAACATTACTTGTTTATGTATCAAGTCTTTTTAATAGGCATCTACAACAGGCTTTTCAAATTCCAAACGCCCTCTCCACAACAGATCTGGCAGAAGAAAGAGTTTTGTTATATTTTGTTTGTGATCTTGTCAATGCTCCAATTTCGACTGTGATCTTGTCAATGCTCCATTGTCAGGGTATGGCTTTAAAAGCCAACTGCTCATTAGATATGCCCCATCGCCCATAATGAAAGGTTTCATGAGCTTGTTCTCTATATTTGCGAGTGGCCTATTCAGAATATCGCCCATTTCCGCATAAATTAAACGCATGTAAAACCCTTGCATCGTGAATGATGCTTGGAAAACCGGATGATACATCCATCAATTTCAAATTTCCATCGACGACAGCTTGCGTATTTATCGTGAATTTTTGTTTCCTGCAAAAGTAGTCAATGGGCGCATTTTCAGGTGCAACAATCTCTATGTGTGGCGTCAATTGCTCCTATAACTTGAGGGATTTTACATATCTCTGAAATCTTTCCAAAGCTATAGTTGTTTCCCTTTCATTTTTGGAAAATTTTATAAAATTGACTGCGCTAGATTTCCCAACACCAAAAACAGCAGCAGTTGATCTAAAACTATTTCTGGTTGAAAGTCTCCAAAGAGCAATGGCTACACGTTTCTGGATCAGAATAGCCTTTCTAAAGGTGGTGTGCCTTTTTTCCATATCGCCAGCAACAATATTTACGATATCATTGAATGATTGTTTAGAGAATCGAAGCTCCTGTTTCCAATATTCATCGAAGGTATCAAACTCTACATTAGCCCATAGTCTATCAAAACCAAGGCTGAGACCTTTCAATAGCCCAAAAACGCTTTGCTCCTCAAAGTAAATTTGCTTCTTTTAACATCCAAAAAGGGTGGCAGTTATTCATTGATGAGACAAAATAGTTTCTTCGTGCTCTGGCCAAAAGAAAAGCTCTCTTTGCCATCATCTGTTTCTTGCTAAGAGCTGATGCTCTTGAATTTGCAATAAATTGATAAATCGTGACAAGAAACAAGATAGACAATTGTAGCTCCATCATGATAACGAATAAAGAAATTTTATATTGGCGCAAACCAAGAAGCAAAAATAGTGATATTTTGGTGGGAAATATACTCTTTGTGTTATAAATGTGCATGTTATTTTCTTGAGCTATTAATTCCTTGAGGGTACTAAAGCATCCTTATAAAAAATCATGTGTGACCTGATGTAAGATGGTGGCATGATGTAAGAACAAATACGGATTAGCAAAAAGGATGCGCAGAAAAGTACAGTGTGACCGCAGCCTTAGGCCTTTGTCTGATGATATCAAATGCAAATATAAGTTTTTCAATGTATTTTCTCAATTAAAAAATTGCAACAGCACAATACATAAAGCCATAAAAATAGTAGAAGGGGCTAGGGTTTGAACAAATCCTTGGGTAAAGTAAGTATACAGTTGTTTTTTTATTTTGCACAGGGTAAAAGCAGATGGAAACTGCCTTTATCATGGATGCTCATATGCAGCTATTGGTAATAAGAGTTTTGAGTCAAGTTTTAAGAGCTTTCGGCTCAGTCAAGATATACCTTCAGCCAGGTTTATATGCCTCACACCGTCATTTTGAAAACTTGTCAAATGAAAAGAATTCTGCCAACTTCTTTTTTAAATCTCTGCCCTTTGATGCAAGTAATCATTTTGATTACAACCTTGATAATTATGAATAGTGCATTAAAAGAGAAGCTGTAAAATTGTGAAAATGGAAGATGATGTCCTTTCATATGTCTTATGGCATTATCAAGTAAAATACAGGTACCACTTATGTCTTTCTATCCCAACACAGAAGATAAATCTGCTGTTATCTTAAGTAATGCACAACTCCTTCCAAGAGATAAAATGCCCAGAAATTCTCCAATATATTAACTTTGGTCAGTTAGCTGCATTCCTTCTGGAGGTAGGAGATCAATTAAGCCAAATCATATTGATCCGGTTTTGGTTGTAAATGGTGCTTTTGAAGAGTTCAAGGTGCCACTTAAATCTAAGAAAATAAAATTTGTTTCCAAAGAGCAAGACCAAAGAAAGGCTTGAATCTTAATAGGAAGAGTAATTTGGCAAACCACAATTTGAGCACTTTCATGAATTCATAAATGGAAAATAATAATTTTGCAGTAGATTCCACTACAGGTTTTTTTATTTTGATGTAGTAAGCTTTTACTTTAGAGTGGACCAATTCTCAGATTCCCAACGTTATCATCCAGTGAAGGATGCCTGAATAGAAATTTGAGTATCCTTGTCGCTCTTCTTTTGGCACCAACTGGTTGTCTAAGTTTCCATGGTTAGTTTATTCTAAGAAGTTGGATGGTGCCTTTGTTCTTCCTTGTGTACTTTTTGGTAGGAGCATTGGTAGAAATGGATCCAAAATAACACACTTGAGGAAAAGTCCTTTCAATGATTGGTCTTGTGCCTCTAGAGTGTTTCATGGTCATGAGAGTAAGTCAGATGTCCACAAAACTGCAAAGTTTGTTGTGGTGTGATGGAGAATAAAGTAGAGCCAATTAGCCAGATTCAAAATATTGCCTTTGATAAAAGAGTGTCTCTCGATAGGAAAAAACTGAAGTCTGTTGTTACCTGTGTTGTTTTCTATGGGAGACAGAATTTTCCATTCGTGTTGAAAGGAATGATTCCAAGCACCAAGATTCAGAAACAACTGTGACAACTTTCAAGCTCTTTTAAGTTTCAGAGTAGATAGTGGTGATAAGGTTTTGGAGGAACATTTAAAACAGCTTCCAAAATGCTACATATAGATCAAAACCATACAGATTAGTCTCTTTTAGTGTTGCGCTGAAGTTATAAATGAGCAGACCATTAAATATGCTGATATTTAACAGTCAAAATTATTTTCAATTTTGGCAGTTGAGATAACAGATTGTTCAACCAAGGGGCAAATGCCTCTAGGCCACGTGCTATTGTCTGTTATCGTTCAGTTTCGTGGGACATATCTCATGGCTATTCTTTTCATGTAAACTTGCACTTTCAAGTCTGCTTTATCTGAATTTGCTTGTTCCCATTACCAGTAAAGTGCAGTTTTTATCAAACACTCATTTTAATTAGTATACAATCTGCCGCTTTCCCGTTGATCATGGAAACGAGCGCCGAACTGTGATTTCACAATGTAAAATGCGGACCACTTTACTATTGTTAAATAAGGCTAAAGCACAGTCCCAGAGGTGGTCGATATTTTAAACAAAAAGCTCGCAACATAATTCAATCAATTCACATGGCAATACTTTGTCCAAAAAACATGGCGGTATGTTGAATACACTACCAAGGAAACTTGTCAATTTTTCACAGATTTCTTTTTCAAAAGTTATCGAGACAAGAAGCCGATTGATTTCATTAGATGGACCATCAAATGCATGATGACGCAAAAGCAAGTGAATTTTTACAAGAGGTAGCTGATGATGATACTGACGATGCTTGTTTTTTGAGAACTTTAAATATCATCGAGCCTGCTATTCTCGCTTTACTGACATTTCAAAGATCGCTAGAGCAGAGAAAAGAAAAGAGAATAAAGGGGAAGAAATTTGCAATGTTTTAGCCAGTCCTTCTTCTGCTTCTAATGTGACCGACGAAAGTGATGAGATTTTGCCCAAAAAGACTCTAAGATCAGCTGTGCCAAAAACAGATGTTACTGCCAAAAATTGATATGTCTTGCCAGCCATTTGTATAATAATTTGCAATGATAGAAATGCTTATTAAACAGACAAGGTATGCATAATGTTTTCTGTCTTTTTTCGTTTAATCAATTCGTGTAAAAGTTTATAGGGGACTGTTGTAGACAACTGTGAAATTTTGTTTTGGTTTAAATCAAGCAGAGAATAATGCCAGCAAACATACCAAGAGCTATAGCAAATAGATTTAAAATAAAAAGAAGGGACATTTCAGTGAGTGACAGCAATGTGGCATCTGGCAGGTTTTTGGAGGACCCTGCCCTGAGCAAAGCACCTCTACACCAAAGGAAACTGCCATCATTTGATCTGCGAAGAAGTTGCTAAAAAAATCTCTTCGCATTCGACATGGGGCAAGAGTTTTTACTACTACTACGTTAGAAACTTTCAAAACTTAAGAAAGAAAGGGAAATTGCAGCAGGCTATTCCACTGTGGACATGCCTTTTCTCCAGAAGGCACTGCAATTTTCAGCAATCTGTAGCTCTTGCAAAAGTTCCAATGCAAAACTGATTGTTTGAAAAGATTGCACTGTAAGGCATGGCTTCGCAGAATTAATTATTTTACACAAGGAAAATAGTGTTTGCAGGAAACAAAATTCTACACAACAGAAAAACTTAGAAGGGGATAATTGAGGTAAACACAAGGTTAGTGGCATCATGCAATTTATTGAAAGGTGGGTGTAAAGTCTTGTCTGGTTTCTGTGGTAAAATGAGTAAACCACTTCCTCTTGCTACTGTCAAGTAGTCTAAATGTTTCAAAGCAACATCCAAAGTACCAAGAGAAGAAGGCGAGCAACAGATGGAGGTAGCTGCCATTGGTATTCAAAACAAATATTGAACTCCATACCTGATGCCGGTAAATGTAATATAGATAGAACCATTCCTGTAGCTGTAAGTTCTGATGGCACCTGGCATTAAGGAGGATATTCATCAAAATATGGAGTTGTTCTTGCAATCCTTGTTGATTTGGGTGAAGTTGTTGACTTTGAAGTGTTGTCAATGCATTACCATGACTGTAGAAAACATCTCGATACAAATACAGAAAATGGTATTATAAGGCTTGGAAAGAAAAGCATGGGCCAGTCTGTCAAATCAATTTTGAAGGGTCTTCAGGGGATATGAAAGGTGCTGTGCAGCTGAAATCTTCCAAAGATCATTTCAAAAAAGAGGATTGAAATATGTGACATTTAAGCCTAGCGCACACAGCAGATATTTGTCGCAAAAGACGAAGATTTTTGTCTTTTTCATAAAAACTGATTGCCCGCACACAGCACGATTTTTTTCGGATTAGTGCCTCGATTAAGTTTTGTGACCTCTTTTTCACATTGTTTGAACTTCTTGGCGCGTAAAATAAAATTCCAAACACGAATAAAATTGCTCAAGAAACTGACAAAGGTTATGAATTTGACAAAAAAGAAAGCACTGTTGGCTATTATCCTTTTAATAAGACGAAGAAGAAGGAGGCGAATTGCGAGACGAATGTGGGTGAAATCCTGGATTGAGCGTAGAAATGAGCTGGGAGCATATCAGAATCTTGTCCAGGAGTTAGCATCGGAGGATAAACCTATGTACCAACGCTATTTTCGTCTCAACCAAGACCTTTTCAAATCTCTTCTTGCCAAAGTAAGACCAATGATTCAAAGAAAAGACACTCACATGCGAAAATCAATTAGTGCAGCAGAAAGACTTGCAGTCACACTACGATACTTAGCAACAGGTGAGATTTCACAATAGTCTGCCAGCTTGATTCAAAGAGAAAATATAGGATACAAATGAGAAAAGTAAAAATATATTTGTGAATAATAAAAATAACTTTAAATATTCTAAATGTTTCTTCTACAGAGTTCGTAGCAATACTTAATAACAATAATGACAATACTTCTTACTAATTGATATCTTTCACAAACCATTTCATTTTTAATGCCAATCATAATGAGCATTTTGAATTGAGTATCATCAAAATGAATGCAATCATAAATCTGATAATCTTACATGGAGAAATTGAGGTAATCATATCATTTTAGATATTGATTGGTATAATAAGATGTTGCATATCTTTACAGGAGAGTCATTTCACAGCCTGGGATTTTCATATAGACTTGGAGAAAGAACAATTTCATCAATAGTGACAGAAACTTGTGATGCAATTTATCAGAATCTTAAGGATAGATATCTTAAGGTACATAACATTTTTTGTTTTCTACTTTTTGGTTTTCAATACAATATTTAATGTGCTAATTAAAACCAACTCACATAACATTGAAGAGTGCAGTGAAAGCAATATACTGTATGAATTTTAAAGATTAGAATTGTCCGTACGATGGCCCTTCACTCATATCTTGCTGGTCAAGTGACTGCCTGAAAGACTGCATTCTAGCATGTTGACCAGCATGATATGGGTTGTTGAATTCATTTGAGAAAGAGCCCATCTGTGCCTGAAAAAGAGCATTTTGAATGTTGTTCATTGCAACAAGTCTTGTTTTCTCATCCATCACAGACAAAGCATGTGTAACGTATTCCCCAAAGGCAGCTGAAGGGCTTGGCTTTGCATCCTTTTTTGCAGCTAAATTTTCATCTGCAGAGAAAGATGATGCAAGAGACTTCAGAATGGAGAGTTCTTCCTCTTCCTTTTTCTGCTTTGCAGTTTTGGATTTTTTAACAGCAGCCAGTGGCCTGCTTGTTGAAACTGGTGTCTCTGCAGCAGGGGCATCATTGTCGTCCAAGTCTCCATCACAGTCACTGTCACCAGTGTTAAGCTGTGGCTCAGATAAACTTTCAGTTGAAGACTAAAATTTAATATTTTTGTATTTTAGATTCCAAGCACATCTCATCAATGGAAAACAATCAGTGATGGTTTCTACAATTTATGGGACTATCCTTTTTGTGTTGGTGCATTAGATGGCAAACACATTGCAATCAAACAACCAAAAATGTCTGGATCAGAGTACTTCAACTACAAGGGATATTTCAGCATAGTCCTTCTAGCATTGGCAAGTTATGACTACAAGTTGATATTTGTTGATGTTGGTGCAAGTGGAAGAAATGGTGATGCTGGACTTTTTGAAACATCGCCTCTAAATCAACAGATGAAAGACAAATCAATTGCCTTTCCAGAAGCTGAGCAATTTGGGGAAACATGCATCAAATGTCATTATCATATCATTGGTGATGATGCATTTCCCTTGAGAAATGATATCATGAAACCATTCCCATTTAGACAACTGTTACATGAACAGCACATTTTCAACTACAGGCTTTCTAGAGCACGACGGGTTGTCGAAAACGCTTTTGGTATCATGGCTAATAGGTTCAGGGTGATGCTGACAAAGATTATGTTGGAGCCTGAAAAGGCTAAGCAAATTGTGCTGGCAATTTGTTGTCTGCACAACATGCTGATTGATGAGCAGCCTTCATATAAAAATGCATGTGACAGTGAAAGAGACAACCATGAGCTTTTTCAAGGCAGCTGGAGATTAGACAAATCTCTAACTGAGTTACAGAAGACAAAAAACAGAAACTGTTCATTAAGTGCTAAGGGTCAGCGTGAGCTTTTGAAACAATATTTTTGCTCAACATCTGGATCAGTATCATGGCAAGATAGTATGGTTGCAACAAAAAATAATGAACTCAACTAGCTAGTGTTGTATTGTACCTGCAAATTAGAAATAGACACTCTGTTGGATACATATGGGCTTAAAAATTGAAGGCGGTCTTCTATCCATTGAGTCTTCTTCGTCTTTTTTGGTCGTGCACTTCCACTGCTTGGGATTCTGCGGGAGCGTGCATATTGCGTGCGCAGAGATGCGATTCTTTTTTTTACTTGATTCACTAGAATGAATAAAACATGAATTCGTACAGCAATGTTTCACTTCAAATTGAGTAGGCCTAAGAAAAGAGGACTAGCCTAGCTAGCTAGTCAAAATTATTCACTCACCGTTTGAAGAAAGTTTAGTTGCAATTTCGTTCAGGGCTGCTAGCTTCTTGTTTCTGTCTGAATATTCTGGAGACGTAACCATATACAGACAAGCCTTTTCTTGCCACAGATCGACAAGCTGCTCCTCTTTGCTTGCTGTCCATATACCGACTTCGTCTTCTGTATTCTCCATGGCGTTCTCGATCTTTTTTCTTTTGGCGGGAAAGAAAGGCTCCACAGAATTCACGTGACCATATAATCCAAGTTTTATTGGTTTAAAAATTAAAAACTTGTCTTTCGACCCCGCACATTGCACGATTTTTGTCTTTCGTCGTAAAAGACAAAGACAAATATCAAACATTTTTGATCTCAAAGATAATCGTAAAAGACAAAAATCTTTGCGATTTTGCCCCGCACACTACAGATTTTCGTCTTTTGAGACAAAAATCTTCGTCTTTTGCGACAAAAATCTGCTGTGTGCGCTAGGCTTTATCAGTGTAGTGACAATAGAACTTTCAAGGTTGTGAAAAATGACATGGAAAACGTTAATGACACAAAGAATTTTGTGAAGAAAGAAGAATGCATAGGACACATGCAAAAGCAAGTGGGGGAATGCTTTCAGAAATCTTTGGAACTCCATGGAAACAAAAAACAAAGAGTATCAGATTACAATAATGAAATGCAGATATCTAAGTTAAATAAAACTATAAATTGAAACTTTGCACAAACATCACTTTACAATAAGGAATGTCATAAGTAGAGGAAATTTCAATCTTTCAATTTTGGTGGCAAATTACCCCAAAAAAGACTGTTTCCATGGCAACTACCACCAACTGCAACAGATTTCAAAATCCTCTACTTATTGCATAGTTCAATCTGTACTGCGTATATTCCAAAAGTTTCAACTGGTTCAATTAAACGGCTTTTGAAATACATGTGTTTTTGTAATGGCAGTGCTGAAATTTAATGTTTTGAGAAAAACGTTAGTAGTTGTAACTTTTGGAGAAGTTTGGCCTTTTAAAATTAAATAGGATACTGGGCTTCATTTGTTATCATCAGGTGTTTAAAGCTCACTTCTTACTGCAAAAATATTTTCGTTTAGTCTACAAATCAAGTCTACTTTTATGGTTCATTTCATCTCTTCTTCTTTCTTTCTACAGTAACAAAAATGTCTTTTTCATCACAAAATGTGATATCATTTAGGATTTCCATTGGCTTTGTTACTAGATGAGGTCTTTTCCTGCTCTGCTTCTTTTTTGCACATTTTTCAACCTCTGGCTCAACTTCTAAGCCAAAAGCACCTGCTTTATAGGAAGTTTCACATGGCTTTCCTTGAGTTCTTTCTTTTTTATTCTGAGTTCTCCGAATTTTGCACTGGATTTCTTTTTCGTGTTCTTTTCATTCTTCTTGTGTTCTCCTTTCTAAAACATTTAAGTGTTTGAGAACCCAACTCTTTTATTCCCAAACTCTGCATCAGCAGTGCTTTGCATGCAGTACCTGTATTAAAAACAGATACAGCTTCATATACAGCAATTGTCACTCGTTTAATAAGACAGTATTTTCTCTTAGGACATCGATTTGTCCAAATTTGATCATTCTGGGTCTCATTTTGGTTATGTGTAAGCCCCCTTAAACATCTACTTAATAGTTCATCTTGGGACAATCTGTCAAAAATTGGGCTCAACTCTTAATGGAAAATGGCAGGAAGTTAATTTTCTTGATTTTATTCTCCATCACCATAAATCTTCTCTCCAATACTTGCACCATGTTGCTTCATCTTGTGGGCTGTACTGGTGTTGCTGCTCAAGAGAAAGTTTTCTGATTTTATTATGTGGTGAGAATTGCCATTATGCTCTTTTTCTACCTTTCCCATTCCCAGCATTTCTTCTGATAGCCAAACCATAATAATTTTGTATGCTACCAATTCCACCTTTCGCCAATCTACCCTGACCTCCGACAGGTTTTCCATCTGGAAGCTTTTCTTTCTTCATCCTTCTTTTGTACTCCCTGCGTGATGTGCCAATTCACTTTTGGACATGTCCCACACATTCCTCTTTTAAAATTGAGTAATCATTCCCATATTTGACTCTCAATGCCTCTTTTACTTTTCCAAAGTACTATTGTCCCAATCTCCAATAAACTCTGTATACTTCAAAGACCTTGTTTCAATACTTCTTGTGAATATTTCAATAGCACCATTGGCTTCCATGTTTCCTGAAGCTCCCTCATGATTAATGTGACAATGTCCTACATGCTTTTGATGCCAACTTTTGTATTTCACTGTGTCCTTACCATCATTCTCATGACTTTTGCACCCATGACAAAATGTAGACTTGATGACATAATCCAGTCTCGCTCTTGCCACCTTCCATCAACTGTCACTGCAACATTTGCAACATTTTTGCCATCCCGCATCACTTCAATTCTTGTTGGCTCTTCCTCTTCAATTATCTCGGTAAGCTGCTCAGCTGCCTGTGACATAACTTTTTCTGCAATTTTAACTGAATGGCAAGCAAGTTTCTTCACTTGCTACATAATTGGTTTAGGGTGAAATAGTCTCTCTTTCAGTAGAACTGATTGCAGTCAGTCAAGGAGCTGTACCAAAGTGAGCTGCCAGTGCTTTTGACTTTAAATTATTAGAAGTGGTAAACTGTTTGCAATATTCTGATGCCCTTAAGAAAGAAAAGGTGAATTCGAAAGGAGAACACTTATACGATGTACAGGCACTTCCTGAGCCAGTCATAAGAAATGGCATATTGATGAGAAAAGTCCATTTTGTAGGCTAAAGTGAGGAATTTGATGAATTGACTCCTGCTTCTGATATTGTATCAAAAACTGAAGGAGACATCTACTCTACCAACTTTAGAGCTTGTACTAGATCAGATTCTCAGTTGAAAATCTTGAAAGATAGCAGAAAGAAGCATGGGCTTACTGTGACATTGATCATTAAGTGTTCTTGTTGCTCAGCTGAGACAATTATCCAGACCAGCAAAAAAATTAGACAAGGGAAATTCGGTGTAAACACAAGATCAGTCAGGCATGCAATTCTCTGAAAGGTGGACGCAAAATTCTTTCAAATTTTTGTGGAATGATAAATTTACCTTCACCACTAACTAGTGCTTCCTTTGCAAAGCAGTTGAAGTCTCCTGCCAAACTTTCAAGACAAGTTGCTGAAAAACAGACAAAGAATGCAGCAAATCGTCTTAAGAAAAGTATTTTGAAACTGAATCCCAATGCCCATCTAAATGACATGGATCATACTATTTCTGTTGCTGTGAGTGTTGATGGAACATGGCAAAAACGAGGATTCTCTTCCAAGTATGGAGTCGTTGTTGTGATTCTAATGGAAACTGGTGAGGTTGTCGATTCTGAAGTATTGTTGATGCATTGCCATGAATGCAGAAAACATCAACATGAAAATCATGATAGTGAAGTTTTAAAAGGTGGAAAGCAAAACATGAGGCCTCCTGTCAAATTAATTTCTCCATATCTGGTGATATGGAAAAAATTGGTGCAGCCAGAATTTTCCTGAGATCAATTGAAGGGAGGGGATTAAAATATACAACTTTTATTGGAGATGGTGACAGCATAGTCAATAGAAAAGAACTCTGGTCTGGAAGCCTATTGTTCTGTTCTTTTGTTCTCCAAGCAAACTTGAAATCAAATTTATTTTTATCACGTGATCTAAGTAAGGGGACAAGATGAAATGTTCTGTTGCCTCACAATGGCGGATGCACATGTCAGAGGAGAAACTCCGGAAATTTTCGTTGAAATATTGGATGAAGAACTGTTGGATCAAATGTTCCAGGAAGATACTAGCGCTGTGGAAGAGGACTTGAACATTCAAGAGGTTTCAGTGTATTTTACTTGCGATAAATGCGATAAATGTTACAAGACAAAAGGCGGCCTAAATCGACATACCAGAGAAAAACATGGTGAGAAGAGCACCAAGGAAGCTGACGGAAGCGCAACATGCGAACTTACGTCAACTGTTATATTCGATTTTGTCAAGAAAACCAAAGATGAGTTGTGTCAAAATGAATGCTATCCAGTGCTTCCACAAATGACAATGTGGGTTTCCTTAAACGAGGCTGAAATTTCCTCAGACGTCATTTGAAATTTCCTCTGATATTTTCTTGAAAGTTCAAAACTTAATTTAGAGTGAACATAACAATTTTCGGTAAATTGAAGCTTTATTTCAGCTATAAGCTTATCGTTCATGTCTATAAGTATGCTGTGCAACTAATATTTTTCTGTATCAAAATATGTACCAAGAATTGCTAGCTGCACTTGTGTAGATGGATCTTTTTTCTCGTCAATGATCAAGGAGATTGTGTTACCTTGTAGCTTTGGGGAACCTTCTCTTAAAAAATAGAACTTGACGTATAAGGTTAGTTGTCTTCTGTTTTCAAAGTGAGACTCTGCTTAATGTCTTATCCTTGGGATATATTGATAGGCAAATTTTTTTCTGCAATGAAACTAGCAATTTTAAGTTCCATCCTTGCAGCTTTCTTGTCACTTGGGCCAGGCATGGAATCAATTTTCTTGTTTGTTTTTTCCAGTGTTGCTGACCTTGCCATAACTTCTTTATGGGCAGAGTCTTGATATATGGCTAGAGCTGCTCTAGAGCAGCATACTTTCATCTTACCCACTTGGCACCAAGGTTTAAATTTGCCAGTGTCATTAGTTATCTTCCTCAACCATTTCTTGAACGTAGGGATTGTTAAGCCATGAATCATGAAACTTTTGTTCATATTACTTTTTGGCTTTACCTTGGGTTCAATGTAATTACATTTCATTTCTACTCGCTTAACTCCACCATTTCTTGACCAAAGAATGGTGGACTGATAAAAATAGTTAACAGTAGCTGACCTACACCAACAACACAGCAGTCCAAAGGGATTATCTGAGAAAATTTTCTTTAAAAAAACCCATGTGCATAAGGAATTTCACATATCAAATCAATTAAACAAAGCTGTTCTGGTGATCTAACAGCGAGGAATCACAAAAAATAAAATAAAAAATTAAATTTAAAATTTCCTTAAAATTTCCTCAAAATATTAATTTCCTTGAAAATTTCCTTAAACGGACCAAATTTCTTAATCTGAGGAAATTTCCTTAAAAGTGGAAGCACCGATGCTATCCAAAAACCATGTGGGATACGATTGCTGATTGCCAGTTTCAACCAAGCGAACACCTGCTCAGTGAACTTAAAATAGCTTTTAGCATTCTCAAAAAATATGCTGATGGTGAGGAGTTTTATTCCTTTTTATACAGGAATTTTGTGATAAACGCTGGTACACTAATCCCAGATCTGCCTCCATCAATGTGCACACTAATGGCCAAAAAACTTGGGGACGATGTTTTGCATTTTTTGAAGAAACAGAAGCAACTGCCTTGCCATAAACCTCATTCTCAAATTAGTGCCAAAGAAATGGATGGACTACAGTGTCTTGCTGGATATGTAGTGAGCAGACTCTTGAAAAAAATAAAAAACAACCCTAGTCAGACAAAAGGAGGGTTAATTTCTGTGAAAAATGAGATACAGAAAATCTTCCTGTGTGCCGAAAAAACTTTCAGAGCCCACAATTCAACATACAGCCCATGGTAGATCATCTATTGTTTGATACTGAAGTCATTAGCATGTACAACTGACTTAAATAAAATTCCACTTTACCAATAGACTTCGAGGTAAAAAACAATTTGTTGTAAAACATTTTGAAGTTGTACCTTTGTGGTCATTTTCTTTGGCAAGAGATGTTGCAGGAAACCACTTATATGCTTCAAGAAAGGTTTAACAAAACCTTTGTGGAAAGACATTAAAAAAGCGACAGATAAACCAGGCATTAATAATTAACAAATCATTGAGTTGTAATAACCGCCAAGAACGCATGGGGTCATTCAAAAAGTAGGTTTCTCAGAGAGAGGGAGGTGTCAACAGACAAAGGACAAATGTATAAACAGACAAAGGGTTTGGGTGGCTATCAATCTAATAAGGTGCTGGAAAGCAAAACATGAGGCCTTATGTCAAATTTATTATGAAGGGTCATCTGGTGGTATAGAGAAAATTGGTGCAGCCAGAATTTTCCTGAGATCAATCGAAGAGAGGGGATTAAAATATACAACTTTTATTGAAGATGGTGAAAGTGACACTGTCAAGGTTGTCAGTAAGGAATTCAAAAAAGTTTATTGAAGCAGTTATCAAGTTCTAATGGAGGAATGCACAGGACAGATTCAGAAGCGCGTGGGAAATGCCCTTCCAGAGCCAGCAACAAGGCAGACAATCTCTTCTAGAGTAAAGAACTTGGTCAAAGATGTTTACCAAAGTGATGACATTGGTCGCATGTGCCATGGAAGAAAGACTGTGTGACAGTAAGAACAAACTGGGGTGACAAGTTGAAAATGCAAAAGAGACTCCTTTTGGCTAATTTAAAAGAAATATATTCAATGTTTCAAAAAAAAACCATGGAGTAAAAGTTGCTTTCTCGACTTTTGCATCACTTCGTCCCAAATGGTGTATCTTGGCAGGGGCATCTGGTACCCACTCTGTTTGTTTTTGTACCCACCACCAAAATATTAAACTAATGATTTCTGCCATAGACAAGGACATGGATTACAAAGATCTGATGTCAATGTGTGTTTGTGATGTCAATAACAGAGATTGCATGATGCACCATTGTGATATGTGTCCAGAAAGTAGCAGCTTAAAATCATTTCTCAAAGAAAAGAAACATTTAAAAAGAAACAGATACTATGGAGATAAAATTTAAACAGTGGAAGAACACTGATCGTAGCACATTTGAAGATATGGAGCTTGAAATTGATGACTTTGTTGATTATCTTACAGAGATATATTTGAAACTGACAGAACATCATTTTATTGCATACAATCAGTCACAGTTTTCCAAACAGCTCAAGACCAGTCTTACATCAAATAAGGCTGTTGTACTTGATTTTGCCAAGAATTATTCTTTTTTAGTACAGGATGCCATCCAAAACTACAGGTTTACTTTTGCTCACTTGAACAACACTGAAATCAGTTATCTTGAAATTGTCACACAACAGAAACATAATAAATCCCAGATTTTGCATTAGGGCCCATGCTGTCATGTCGGGCATCTCCGGTGATGACAAGTTGTTTATCACGTTTTTTAACTCTGCTAAAAGCTCCAATTGGTATGTGTTCCAATACATGTGAAAAGCAGGCAACGAAAATTCTTTTGGGGCAAGAAAACACTTGTCAATGTTCCCACTAGACAAGACGCGACTTTCAGATTTGGAAGTGGGACAAAAGGAAAATGACTGTAAGAACAGAGACAAAAACACCATAAACAACAGACTCTCTCAGATTCTTCCCTGTACGCAGACTCTCTCCAACCATACTGAAATTTTAAAATAAAACATGGAAATAGAAAAGTAGCGAAAACAATAAACCTATCAAAAAGTGTCCAATGTAAAGTCAATTTGAAGTTTAAGACAGTAAAACCTCAGAAAAAAACAAGTTATCAATATGAACAATTGTTTGCCTGGTTTTTGAAATGATTTATATGACCATGACACACACTTTAAAAATTGAAACTGTACATAAAGCAATCAAATTATTTAAACGTACCACTCAATTTCATCATATCCATTTCATCATATGATATGAAATTGATTCGTATGATTAATATCTTTGATCTGACAGCTCCATATCTTCTTTAATACCATAATCATCATTACTCTCCAAGTCATCAAGGCTATCGTCACCAAAATCTTCAATAAAATAATCATGTCGTTTTCCCTTAAACACCTATGTTTCAAAATAGCTTTCAATGTTCCTTCAAACCTTGGCAAAGCAAGCTTCGACAATCAAAGTTGCATTCCTTAAAATGCTTGGATCATATGACAGGGTGCTTTGAGGGACCCCAGTTTGCTCGTCTTGTCCTCACAAAATGGACCCGCACCTTTCTTTGCCTTTTTGCAACTGGCCTTTCATCTTCAAAGAAGGGTATATAATACAGAGTGATTCCCCTTTTTTGCAATGTTTGCTGTTCGCATTTCTACAGCCAAACACAACACATCCAACAGGCATTTTTACTTTTAACATTACCATCCTTCACTCGCACGTTGTGATTGTATACAAGAAGTTGTTGCCTCAGCAATACCGTCCTTGTCTGCGTCCTCACACCCTCACCCCAGTCTTGTTTGAAGTGTGCGACTTCAATCAAAACAAAGGGAAAATTGAGGTACTTTGACACCCCATATTTTGAAGATAGGGGCAAATTTATCAGTAAAAATTAGAAAAATTGGCTTTTTAGCATATTTGCTATCGATTTATGCAAAAAAACTTGTTGGTTTCGGAAATAGGTTAAAGGAACCCATCTTCAAAAATCCAGTACCATACTGCAGAGCAACCTCAAAGTCATCAGCCAGTCTCAAACTGCAGATTTCAGATGATCACTGAGCTCTTTCTTGATTAGTTTAAGAGATCGTATGCTTTCTTCTGCTTCAACAGTGAAGAGGTCGAAAACAAGTTTGATCTCGTTGCCTAGAGGCATGTAAAACGTTTGATTGTGTGACTGGGAATTTTAAAGATTTCTAAGTGTGCCATACAGTTTAAAATATCGAGAAAGAAGTTTTTTGGTCAACGAAAAGCTTACTGCAGGAAAAACCCTATCAACAGACCTTTTCGATTTATTTTCGATTTATGCCAAACAGCATTAGATGCAACAATTTTACCGTCTCTTTCAGCATCTTACCAATTTTTCAAGCAGATGTATAGTCATCATAAACAAAACAAACAGTGAGAAGGAATTTTTTCTGGTGCTCATCCATTTAGGGCATTGGTTTGATATTTAGCTTCTTAAAAGGCATTGAGTATCTATGAATAAGGTGAATAGGTCAGAATGTTTCAATGTGTCAGATCTCATCCTTTTTAAGAAAGAACTTGAACTACCCTAGCATATTTTTATGTATCAAACTTTTATATGAATTCATTTGAAAAAGCAATGGTGTCATAAAGACTTAATGAATGTTTCTTTTTGACAATACAATCCAAATGGAATAAAAAAGTGCCTCTAAATCTACCAATTAAGTCATAAACGATGGAAAATCGCTAATAGAAGCAAATTATTGCATTCTTTCATGTTCTCAAATATTTTGCATCTTTTATGTTTTTATTTCTGAGTAGTCCTTTTTTGTTGCTTGTAAACAGTTGTACCGGACAGGTTAAGGAAGCTTTAGAAAGTAAATCTGCTCTTGCCGTCGTGCACATCTGCTCTTGCCGTCAGTATTTTAACTTTCAAGTAGAATCTTATAAGGTTTTTCTTACTACTATACATTTACGTGATTTTTGCATCACATTTTAACTTTGATATATCATGGTCCAAACATTGTGATACCATGGCGTGGACATGTTTTGACAAATTTTTTAAGGAAAATTTTTTCTTATCATCTATAAGAACTTTTCTCATATCAAATCACAAATATGCGTGCAGCACATAGTACCAGCTTTCTTCTTCTAAGTTGTTTTTTTTAAGTTTGAAATGATTGTTTTGTGGAACATATTTGTTAGTAAGTGAACATGTAATTTGTTTAAAATTTCTCATCTATGGCAGTGAACAAGTCAGAAATATTTGGGGAGTGTGTTCTATTTGACGTTCATAGTTAAGATTGTAAGAATTAACAATGTGTAACTATCTGAAGTTTTATTGTGTCCAAGTAGAACAGCGCAACGTAGAAATGTTAATGTTACATACTATGGATTTTAAAAAAAATTGAGACCCATTCTGTTTTCAAACTAAGGTTGTTTGCCTGTCATCTCAATTCCTCATCAATTTACTTGAAGAGGCGGCTGTGTCAAGCAATTTTTACACCTCTTCAAAGGTGATCCACAATGCAAGAGTTGACTTGCTGTTTATCTTGTTTTGGAGAGGTTTCATAACAGAACAATTTTTCTTTGAATTTTTTATGTAGTATGAAAGCAAAAATAATTATAATTGTAAACAAGAGTGAAAACATGATATGAAATCTACCATACCCTCAACAGAACAAGACTGGCAAATTTTACAACCATCCATCAGATGGACCTGCTACTTTTTAAGGTTACCTTATGGCTACTTTTTAGATTATATATTAAATATTAGCCATGTTATTTAATGCTTAATAATGAGTGGAAATTTATTTACAGATCAAAAGAGCATGGAATAGGCATGATGGCAAAGTAGCCTTACATAATTCTAAATATGCATGCATGAGAGCTTGTCATGTACTAAATAAAGAAGCAAAGTTTCAAACAAAAGCAAAGTTTCAAGAATGGAAGCAACATTACCAGAAATTAACTACCGCTGGTTGGACTGTGAAACACTGAAACACATCCATACAACTGTTGCCGGTTTTCAAGAGGTTCCTGACAAAACTTCTATTTTCCAAGATTTGCAGACAAGGTTTGGGTCTGGGAGACTCCCAGTGGGAGTGTTACACACTTCAGCCACAACCCCCTTTCTAGTGACAGCCCAGTAAACATTATGACATTATGTGCATTACATATGTTGCCTAAACCCATTTTCCAATGTTTATATATTTACATTAAGAATCTATTAAGATTGTTCGTACAACCCATATCAAATCAATTCATACCAGATTATAAACACTTGCTCAAAATGAGTATGTTAAATTTGTGAACACATCTTTTTTAGTAAGATTATATTGAGTCATTTTGCACAGTTGCTGGTTTTTGAAGCAGCAACTTGAAGCTCAATTCTGAATAAAAAGGGATTTTGAAGGAATTTTGGTTGTTGAGGAATTTTTGCCAGTGATTTGGGTCTGAGTCAACCTTTGTTGCCAAAGGATGCGTCAAACTAGAGGTCATGGTATTGTTATGTTATATTTGATAAGCAAAGAAAGTTAAAAACTTCTAAAAGGTGGTCTGCAAAATTTAGCTGAAGATTCTGATAAAAGGGAAGCATTCTTTTCTGTCATTTTCCTAGGCTCCACATCTAAGTTGAAATATGTGTTTATATGTATTGAAATATGTGTTTATATGTAAATATATAAATATAAATATATAAATATGTAAATATAATGAGAACGTGATAAAATCAATGGCAAAAAGTAACATATTCTGCTACATTTAGAGCACAGACTTTAGCTTAAAGGGCCGCTCCAGCCAAATTTTGCACTTGCATTTTTTATTGGCTAATCTAAAGGAGTTGAACCTGCTGATCACGAATTCGTTATTTGTTTTTCGATATTTTTTTACCGTTTGTGAGATATAAGCTCTTTCGATAATTGAATGTTTGGTGACACTGAGACGCAATTTTGACGTCACAGTGTATTTCGTTAGTCTTGCCTCAAACCGAATCCAACGACAGCGATTCGCAAATTGAACACTGCAAGTGATGGTACTCTTAGTTCTGTTCCACAGGCTTTTAGTTTGAGCATTTCAAATGTGAATTCTGAAGCCTTTAGTTGTTCATTGTTTCTGGAGAACAACTGAAGTGTCAATTTTGATTAATTATATGCGAGGGAAGAACTGGAACAGGAAGCCGTAGCTTTGTGGGCCTACACAGGTGATCAAAACAAAGTCGTTACACAGCATGGACACATTCTGACCAGCAAACTTAGAATGATTGTAAAAATTTTACATTTTTATCTCCTAAAAAGCTCCTGCTCTAGATTTAGATGCTGTTATTAACTCGTGACCATGACTCCTTCACGATTTCCATGGAAGATAACCGAAATTCATGGCGAACGGGGGCCGCACATTGTGACGTCAGAATGTCACAAAACTGATTCAGCTTTTGTCGTTTTTTTCTCGGAAAGGTGCAACTTTAATGCCTTATAGCTTCTAAACTAATTGGAATTTTGCAAAAACAACGACTTTGCCATAATACACGCACCAGCTGCTAACTTTTTAGTCAATAAAAAAAATTTTTTGGCTGGAGAGGCCCTTTAAAGAAACTGAAATAACGCAATCCTTAAGGCCTTGACCAAGAGCTCAATCACCCTATTTAAGATAAATTAGAAAACTAAATTTGTTCTTACTTGAACTAACTAAGACCAACTATTTACATAAAATGAAATTCTAATTACAATAAATATAGACAGCTTAACTATAACTATGGTTCTGGCGAGATTCCCACATACTTTTCATCTACATATCTCTGGCTGCCAGCCTTTTTATCGAGTCAGATAAAGTGTTCCAAATTATGGCACCACCCTCATCTGCCAATAGTCATTTGTTCATGACATCTTTTTCAAATTTGCTTTTTTATCTTATTTCCTTAAGAGATTTTGAGGGAGGCTTAGTGAAGGGATGGGGCTTAATAAATTTTTGCTGCTGAAAAGGGGGGTTAATAGGAGAGGGAAGTGCACTTAAGAGGGGGGCTTAAAAGAGAATTTACGGTATTTGTTGAAACATTTCTAAGAAACCAAACTGCCTGATCATCCAAATTTAATTCACTAGTGATGCATTCTTAACTTTCATTTCTGATCCAATGTTTACATACTCAAAGACTGAACAGTCTCAATAGTAGACTGAACAGTAGAAACATTCTCCTGAATTGCTTGAACTCGGATCTTATATCCATATATACTTATTCGCTTATTTACTTGATCAGACTTAAGATCACTCTTTTGGGTGCAGATCTGAATCTTGATTCAATGGGCCTGACTTTTTTAACATGTCTTTTCTCTACAGTAGCTCCTCAAGAACTCATGGGCACCCATATTAAAGTAACAATCTACTATCTCATGGTAGGCACTTTCAATGCACTCATCAACAATCTTGTCATTATACCCATGAATACACATCTTTTTTTATAATTACTGCAACTGTCCCTCCAAAATTCAAACAGAATCTTGTTTTCTTTAGTTACCTCTACTGAATCACACAGAACTTCACCCTTCAGAGAATTTAACCTGTTCTGGGTAAGAAAGTTTAGACCTCGTTTACACCAGACCAGTTCCAAAAAGATCCGCATCCATTTGTGTTCACTTCCTCCTGTTCACAAGAGACTGCTTGCAAATAAGTTCACTTACGTGCTCTGTTCACACGACACCTAAACTCCAGATCATTAGTGAAAGCAAACTCAAAACACTTGAGGCGAGGCCCAGGTTACCGTGCCAGCAAAAGTGAAAAGGTCCACTGCTGACTGCTGCACATAAAACTGAAGTCAAATTCAACGCTATTTCCAACGAATTTTCCATGATTGTCACAATCATATGTAAAAAGGGCGCCAAAGCAAACAAGTGAAAATGCTTGCTCTGACCGTCCTTTGTCAGAGAATTTAGAAATGGACACAGGGAAAGCACAGATGGCAAAAAGGACAATTTTATTAATAACAAAAATATATATTTATAGTTAAGAAATTTGGTTATTACACATCATGAAAACAGGAGAATTGTTGTCACAAATGTGGGTTCAAAATGGTGACCCATATCAAAACAGTGCCAAGGCAAAAAAAGCTCTAATACAAGGTTATGCAGAGCTATTTTCCATTCCAGCAAGAAGGCCTGACATGAATCCGATCAAAAATGTATTCTCAATAGCAAAGAGAATATTGAATGATGAGGCCATAGAGAAAAATATTTCTTGGGAAGGAATGAATTATCATGAAATAATACAATAGAGGTGTATCATGAAACAATACTAAATGTCTTACATGGAATTCCAGTTCTTAGAATTGACAAAATTATTTCTTTGATGAATCACAGAATGCAGATGATTGTCAAATCTAAAGGTGAACGAATCAGGGTTGCCAATTTGGCAATTTAGTTGCCAAAATTGGCAATTTTGGCACTTTTTCATGTTGTTTGGCAACTAAAAATTTAGATTTGGCAACTGTCTAAAGTTTGGCAATTTTTGGCACTTTTTGAACATTTTCTCTTCACGAGTTTGTGACATTTTCTTAGTATCTTTTCGTGACATTCTCCCTTCAAATTCGATAATATTCCGTTAATGACACCCTGTGCCTCTCCCTGACACTTCTCGAAGTTTCATTCACTTGACTTGGGTGACCGGAACAAAGTACTTACATCTTGGTGTGACCCTGTGATGTCGGCAACTTTGCTAATGTTAAGGTGTGGTGTCGGTGATAGGAAACAATGTGTAAATATGTTTGCATACTGTTCACATGTCGAATGTCGTCATTTCTATTGATGATTTCGATTGGATGACATCGAAGGTACGTATTTTTCGATTCCCAATGCTGATTGGACAATATATTTGTATTTCCTTTTCAAAATATATAATAATGTGAGATTTTACAATAGAAATTAAAACATCTATTCACTGGTGTGCAATTTGTTATCATTCTGTTTACTAAAACTATTGTCTGTATTACTGTTTGAAAATGAATTCAAAAAAGTCATCGATAGGAATGAAATGGAAAGGAGCCTATGACGATGGTAGAAAATTCAAACCAGAATGGCAAAGAGCGTATCCATGGGTGAAAAAGGCAGTGGATGGGTCAGACGATGCATACTGCTCTATCTGCAGAGTAAATTGCCAGCCACGTCTATCAAGCTTGAAAAAGCACCAAGATACCGCAAAACATTCAAGACTTACCTCTACAATTGCAAGTAATCGCACAATTACTGGTATTGAAAGAGAAGATGAGGTAGTCAAGAAAATAGAGATACAGATGGCAGTGTCAGTAACATGCCATTCAGCCATACTTGCTATCGATCATCTGGGTGAAATAATTGTTCCCCATGGCACAGGCAGCAAATTGTCAAAGATGAGACTGCATCGTACAAAATGCACAAGCATTATTATTAATGTAATTTCGAAGGCCTTATACGAGGATTTATGTAATGACATGGCTGGCCAGAAGTTTTGTATAATGGTTGACGAGTCAACAGACATTGCCTGTAAGAAGTTTTTGTGTTTGGCTGTCAGGTATTACAGCAAGAAAGAAAAGAACATAGTAACAGCATTTCTTGGCCTCGTTGATATTATCAGCGCCACTGGCATGGATCTGTTTACTGCAATGAAGGAATGCTTGGTGACTTCAGGGTTAAAGCTCGAAGACTGTGTTGGCTATGCAAGTGATGGGGCAGCAAACATGGTTGGCGAGCACAATTCTCTTTGGTCGAGGATTGTCGAGGAAGCCCCAAATTGCCTGCAAATGAAATGTATATGTCATTCTTTGGCTTTGTGTGTCAAGCATGCCTTCGAACTGATGCCATCACATCTGGGCTTTCTATTGAAAAAGATTCCGAAATGGTTCACTAAAAGCACGATTCGTCGAGATGCCTACAAGAAGCTCTTTGACATAATTAATGCTGGAACAGAGAGCTCAAATCTACCAAAACCATTCCAGAAGTACAATGAAACACGCTGGCTGGTGAGGAGTAGAATAATATTTAACATATTAATGAATTGGAATGAACTCAAGGCCTATTTTGGAATTGCAGAGCAAGAGGCTCAAGCCAGTGTACGTTACACAGCACGCCTAATCTCAGATATGCTAAAAGACCCTATAAACTATCTATATTTTCAATTTTTATGCCCTGTTGTTACGGAATTTGAGAAAGTTAATGGATTTTTTCAAGCAACCAGTATAGGTGCCGATGAGCTGGTTCAGCAACTTCATCTATTCTTCAAAAGTTTTAAAAGTCGTGTTCTCAGCAGAGATGGTGATGCTTTGCCTATAGAGCAGGTTGACTTTGGCGGAAAGTTTATTTTTGAGGCCATGAAGACAATTAAGGACAGTAACAACGATCCAAATATGATTTTAAGAGTCAATGAAGCCAAAGGACGATGTCATTCAATGCTTCTGGAGGCAGCATCACAACTTGAAAAAAGGATTCCAACATCACATAATATTTTCAAAGGATTAGCTCAGCTACATCCTTCAAAAGTTTTGAGCCAGGTTGGAAGATCTGCACTACTTGACCTTCCCATGCAACACCTCCTGGCTGACAAAATGGCTGAAGTTGACATTCAGTACCGCAACATATTGCAAGTCAATTGGAAGGAAACTGCGGTATTTAATGAAGGAATTCCAACGGACGCAATTCAGTTCTGGTCAGGTGTGGCTGAGTATCGAAACCTACTTGGAGAACATCCGTTCGAAGATCTTTCTCTATATGCATTATCATGCCTCACTACACCTGTCACTAATGCAGTTGTAGAGCGAATATTTTCGTTGGTGACAAGTGTGAAAACAAAGCCTCGCAATAGAATGAGCTCAAATCTACTAGAATCAGTTGTGAGAATTAGATCACATTTATGCTTTGGTGAAAGATGTTGTAAGGACTTTGTTGCAACTCAAAGAATGCTTGCCTTATTTAACACAGAAAATATGTATAAGGCAACTGTAACTGATATTGACGGTATGGCAGATTTGCTAGACATGTAAGATATATATATATTTCGATACACTTTTTATCTCTTTTTGATATTTTGTTATATTCATTTTAATCCTCGAGTTTCAATATGGAATATCAGATATGTTTTCAATAGAACAATGATTTTTTATGTCTCTATCAACATTGCCGATCTTGATTCTCGGACATGATAGTTAACTTTGGGCCTAAGTACGCATGCGTGAGAGTTTTGTGACGTCATTGTGAGAAAAAAACCTGTGTGGCAACTTTTGGCAACTTTTCAAACAGAATTTGGCATCTTTGGTCCCAGGCCACCTGGCAACCCTGGAACGAATAGAGTATTGGCTTGTCATAAGTAGTGAAAAGGAAACAAACCTTTATCATAACATTATAATGACATAAGTAGAATTTAAGAACATATTGTAGAATAAAGGCTTATTTGTTTGAATGTGCTTAGCTAACAAAGGTTCATACAAAAGAAACAATGTCGCTTGATCATTTAAAATCTTTACAGAGATACAATGTGAAATTTTGCAATAAAATTCAAGTTCTGACAACGTTTTATTTTCATTTATATAAAAAAATAGGGGTTCCACACAGGTCCCACTACAACTGCAAATGACTAAGTACAGATATGCATGGGTTCCAATGGGTCCCACTGATAAATAAAAAATATAAAGCATTTAAGTTGGAACCTGCTGGAACCAGTGTATCTCCATATACAACCATAATGGGGCCTGTGTGGAACCCATGGGAATAAACATAACAGCAAAGAGCAATCAATATGTAATTGTAAATTGACCAGTATTAATTAAAATAACAATCATGATGATAATGATAAGTAACATTTAACATAAAGTAACAATACTTACAATTATTATAATTCTTATTATTACTTTCATTATTAGTATCACAATTTGATAAAAATAATTATTACTATAATTATCATCATCGAAGTTATTATTATTATTCATTTTTTTTCATATCATTACTTTACGTAAACTACTCACGTAGCAGAAAGTTCACAGCAATTGATAAGGTTTTATTAGACTAATTTTCCTATGATTCATTGGGGGCTTGCACAGAATTCTTGTCTTTACCAAGGCTAATTTTACTATTATTCGTTTGGAGTTTTAACAGAATTATTGTCCTTTCAGAGGGAAATTTACCCCCGTGGATGTAAGGGCTGCAGTGTGCCCGAGTAGCAGGCTTTGCTGGGGCTAATCTCCGATACTAAAATGCCTATATGCAAATGGCAGAACTCAGCACAAACAGAACAGCCAAGTTATAAACTTGAAGATTGTCGCGAGACAAAAATGGCCAGCTGAACTTCAGAAATCAAGGCGGAAGTTGCCTCAACCAAAAATCCTTCAATTGAAACCAAATGTATATATTATCATCAGAAACATCATAACACGAGACATGGTGCCTTTAATTTCTCATTTAGAAAAAACAACTTTCCTCCAAGCCTATTCATGCCGGAAAACACGTTTGTAAATGATGCACAAACCATGAGCAACACCCAAAATAGAGGAATTATTCATACCACAAACTCGTAATGATCAAGAAAAAGATACAAAAGAGTAATATATTCTTTATCACTGAAATGCACTTTGTGAACTTTCATATGTGTAGGTGTAAAAAGACGTGCAACTGAACAAACATTTCAATTCTTCGACAATTGATCTCCAAAGAGCTTCATGCAAACTGAACTCGTAAATTAACCATATTTTCTATTTTATTATTTTCATCTCATTTCCTTCTTTACTGTACAAAGAACACTTCAAATTTTCATGCACTCTTTTTCCATCACTTTCATGCACAAATTTTCATGCATGTTATTTTGTACAAATAACATTTCAATTTTATTGCAATATCATCTCATTGCCTTCTTTACTGTACATACCTTTCAAATTTCAACAAATAAAGAACATTTCAAAATTTTATACATTCTGTTTGGTACAAACAATATTTCAACTTTAGTGCAAAATCCTTGGTTTGCATTTCTCTCATTCCTCACATTCTCGTCATTCCTCACATTCTCGTCATTCCTCACATTCTCGTCATTCCTCACATTCTCGTCATTCCTCACTACCTATTTCATCAAGCAATTTTGATTTTGAACCTTTTTTGAGTAAGCAATTTTTTTTTCTAAGCATTGGAGTTACCTTATATCTTTTTGCCAGCCAACGTAATTTGCTATCTATTTCCAAATTTTGGAAATCAAGGTCCCTTTTTTAGTACACATTGAACTGCTCCTCCATTTTATTGATTCGAAAACCTTATTTATCCATTTTCGGACCACACTATACCCGTTCATGAAACAAAAGCTTTCATCAAAAGCATTCCTTTATTTGTTTCTTGAGCTTTCATCAAAACATTTCTTTATTTGTTTCGTATCTCTACCGCAGGATGGCCACAAAGACAACCGACCTTTTTGAAATTACAGGAAGCCAAATAAATATTGTCAAATTGATGATCGCTTGCCTCAATCCCGATGCCAATGAAATGGTCAAAAACATCAAAAAACAGCAGATAGAGCTCAGAAAGATCAAGGGCCATCTGTTGTCTGCCGAATCAAGAATCATGGCACTCGAAAAGTCTTTAAAAAAACTCAAAATTGAATTCGAGACTGAAGTGGAGATGCTATCTGATTTGAGGGACACAAGCAGAAGCGAGGAGCTCCTATTGATTGCCAAAGTTGAAGAGTTGCAAGAACCTCCCCCAGCCCCTTTATCAGCAACAGAGTAACTCAGTTGCTGCTCTTTTTCATAAAAGCAAATTTTCATATTGATCAAAAAGTCGCCCATTCAAATATTCCCCAGGACTAACTTAAATTCATTTCATACCAGTTCTCTTTCAAATTTACTTAATCTTTACATAATTTTCAAATTTAAGCCCCCTTACACTTTCTCTGTATGCTTCTATTATTTATAAAATCTTGATATGATCAGAAATTCTACGTCTTGTTTCAAAAAGTTTTTGCACTTTCTGTGCATGTTTCTGTTTTTTTTTTAAACATGAGCATTACATCCCCATTATCTTTTAAAGCTCTTTCAATTTTTCCAATACTGTTAAAACGTATCCTATAAATTTCTATATTCTATTTTTTAAAAACTTTAATTGAAAGACCCTTATCTTCTTTAAATTCATTTCTTGACAGAAAAATTCCTGATTTGCTCATTTGCATAAATATCTCTCTACAGCTATTCCCTGTACCTTATTGCAATGGCAAAATACTTTTCAGTTAAACTTGGCACAAATCAAAGGTAACTATCATTCCTTGAACTCCCCCCCCCCCCCTAATGTTCTTTTGCAAATTAACCCACTGCTATTTTCGAACACCGTCCTCTAACCAGCAATAAATCTCCACATTTATTTCTGTTGTAGCAATTGGAGTGGATAACAGAACTGATATCAAAATGAAAGTGAGAATCGCTAGATGCCTTGGCATAACACGAAATGCAAAGTTCCATCTTGCAGCACCCGATGGGAAATATCTCCATAGAATACGATAAAAACTTTCTTGCAATTTTATATTTAGTGTCTAATTTCTTCAACTGTCAATATCTCTATCAATTCAACACTTCTTTCCATTTTATACGTTCCAAACTTTTCTACTATCAAAACTCAATCCTACTCTCTTCTACTATCAAAACTCAATCCTACTCTCTGTTCCCTATACATCTATTATTTTATGTTGTAATAAAATCTAAAATAAAATAATCTCCTCCATTTTAGAGCTGAATCCGTTGTCATCATAAGGCTTGCCAAACGAACACATTCAAATGAAACAAAAAGCAGAAGGAGGCACCAAAGAACAGAAAATCAGAACTCACAAAAAACTACAACTATAGTATTTAATTATTCTACCCCAATTGTCTTGTAATCCTCACATATATACCCTGTCTGGTCTGGTTTTATAGCCTTAGTTTTAATAAATATTGTAAATTAGGTTAGGTTGGCAAATTTCTTTTGTTTTTAGTATTATAACATATTTATTAGCGCTTATTTTAATCTTTTAAACAGGTCAGGTTGAAATGAAATACAATGAAATATTATAAAATGAAAAAAAAATGAAATACCCTCCACCTTTGTATCAAATCAAAGATACTGGAATAGTGACTTGATAGGAAACTGGGCATACAACAATAGGTGATTACGTTTATCTTCCAATCGCATGTTTTGGAAAAGTTGTAGGGTATAGTCATTTCTGTTTTCAGTCTCGCGACCAGAACATTCACCAAAAGCATCATCCAAGAATGGATTTCACCTTTTTTAATGATCAAATCGACGAAGAATTACTTGAACTTGTTGGCGAGGTAATGTAATTCTTTTTTATGTACTTTTAAGGCGCTGCAGCCATTAGATCTGCCTACCCTAATAAGAATTTAGGTCACAGTGATGTAGACCCTTCTATTAAACTTCAATATTTCATTTGGTAACAAGGAATTGCAAGAAAGTCGGTTGAGCATAAAGGACATTAAATGTATTTTTGATGAACCAGGGATCATGCTAGTGAAAATGTTGATTTAAATTATATTTTGCCATCTCAATAAAATAATTTTGGTCAAATTAGGGCTAGGAAGATACTAGATATGATGATTTAAATTAATGACATTGGCCTTGGCTTCATTTTTCATCAACACGACAGCAGCACCAGTCAACATAAGAAATCATGAAACAACGAAAGTGAAAGATTCTCGTCTAACCATGTTTCACGTTTTTATTGTATTTTTTAGGGTACAGAGCATATGCACCCCTGTAGCAGGTGTTTACGTCTGTTTGAATTATTATGGATGTTTTCCTTTTAGGAAACCACGATTAAGTTTTGTTATTATAGTCAAGTAGAAGTTATTCACCAACAAAGGACGAGCAAGGCAATGAAAAAAAGTAGAAGAGCCAAAGATCAAGAAAAAGGAGGTGACTTTAAAGAAGAAAGAACAGGATGCTCATCAGATTTGTATGAATTTAATCATTAACGCTGCTTTAGAATCCATGGCCAACAATACGGTTTTGATGGAAATGTATGGAAAAGTTCTTCAAAGGCTACTGGAAGAACCTGGTGTTACGATAGACTTTCTAAGTGGTCTTTTTAAGAATAAATTAGAAAGCAAAACCAATTATTTGGATTCCATGTGGACAAATTTTCAGAAAGTATGGGAGATAAAAGTGTTAGAAGAAATGTGCAAGCCCACTTAGGTGTCTCCAAGGAGTTCAGTTCCTGCTTATGTTGGGCTGCCAAGAAGAAATTACCTAGCAGAAAGAAGAAATAGAAGAACCTCATCAGCAACCCAAAGAGCAGCAAAAGAAACTGAAAATATTTTGAGGCAGAAAATATAATTAATTAACTGTAGCAAGGGTAATGAAGAAAAGTGGGTGAGGGATAAGAAATTGATTGATAAATTGAAACGAGGTGGTCTAACATACCTAAAAGCACAATTTGTTGAAATCTTTTATAAAGCAGAAGAAATGTGAGGAAAGCTATATCTTTAAATCCAAAAAGTATTTATGTTGCCTCTATTGCTGTCACCATTTTCAAGAAGGCATCCACACTGCTAGCTACCTCAAAGTGTTTGTTTGATTTTGTTGATGCAGCTACTGATTTGAAAAAATTAGAGCTCATGCTAATGCTAGACATTTTTATAAATGTGCAACTGGACGACAAAAGAAGGAGAAGGCATTACTTCCAAAAGATAATAACAAACTTATTTCTTGAAATAATCAGCTATCGGGCAAAAGTTAATATTTCTTAAGATAAAACAATTGAATATGGATGAAATATGAACTAAACAGCTTGGAATATAGCTAATATTACAAAAATAATTCTAATAGAGAAATATTAATTTTCTGGTCTTTTCAACAATAAACAAAACTCGATATGCCAAAATTACTTTTAAGTATTGCTGGTATTCTAGTTTTTATTACTAGCCCAATCTATTACTGAAACATTTAAACACTTTCTGAAAAGGAGGAAAATGACACCAATTAATCTTGGTATCACACTAACAACTTAACATTATAGTATAATCAAGTGACAGAGCCTTTTACTTTACTTTCTGCATTACTTACTGAAAGAGTTTATTAGCTGAATCAAAGTCAAATAGTTCAATTTAACTTTTTCTTGTTGAAAAAGTCTTCAAAACAAACCGGACAATACGGTTTTAGATTAACATTGTTTGATAGTTCCTTCAAAACCATAGTTTAATGCAAGAAATCCTTCTCAGGAAATCCCTTTTGGCTATTTCTTTCTTGTCTTCTCTCCGTACTACATATACATTTCATTTGCAGGCAATTTGGGGCTTCCTCGACAATCCTCGACCAAAGAGAATTGTGCTCGCCAACCATGTTTGCTGCCCCATCACTTGCATAGCCAACACAGTCTTCGAGCTTTAACCCTGAAGTCACCAAGCATTCCTTCATTGCAGTAAACAGATCCATGCCAGTGGCGCTGATAATATCAACGAGGCCAAGAAATGCTGTTACTATGTTCTTTTCTTTCTTGCTGTAATACCTGACAGCCAAACACAAAAACTTCTTACAGGCAATGTCTGTTGACTCGTCAACCATTATACAAAACTTCTGGCCAGCCATGTCATTACATAAATCCTCGTATAAGGCCTTCGAAATTACATTAATAATAATGCTTGTGCATTTTGTACGATGCAGTCTCATCTTTGACAATTTGCTGCCTGTGCCATGGGGAACAATTATTTCACCCAGATGATCGATAGCAAGTATGGCTGAATGGCATGTTACTGACACTGCCATCTGTATCTCTATTTTCTTGACTACCTCATCTTCTCTTTCAATACCAGTAATTGTGCGATTACTTGCAATTGTAGAGGTAAGTCTTGAATGTTTTGCGGTATCTTGGTGCTTTTTCAAGCTTGATAGACGTGGCTGGCAATTTACTCTGCAGATAGAGCAGTATGCATCGTCTGACCCATCCACTGCCTTTTTCACCCATGGATACGCTCTTTGCCATTCTGGTTTGAATTTTCTACCATCGTCATAGGCTCCTTTCCATTTCATTCCTATCGATGACTTTTTTGAATTCATTTTCAAACAGTAATACAGACAATAGTTTTAGTAAACAGAATGATAACAAATTGCACACCAGTGAATAGATGTTTTAATTTCTATTGTAAAATCTCACATTATTATATATTTTGAAAAGGAAATACAAATATATTGTCCAATCAGCATTGGGAATCGAAAAATACGTACCTTCGATGTCATCCAATCGAAATCATCAATAGAAATGACGACATTCGACATGTGAACAGTATGCAAACATATTTACACATTGTTTCCTATCACCGACACCACACCTTAACATTAGCAAAGTTGCCGACATCACAGGGTCACACCAAGATGTAAGTACTTTGTTCCGGTCAAGTGAATGAAACTTCGAGAAGTGTCAGGGAGAGGCACAGGGTGTCATTAACGGAATATTATCGAATTTGAAGGGAGAATGTCACGAAAAGATACTAAGAAAATGTCACAAACTCGTGAAGAGAAAATGTTCAAAAAGTGCCAAAAAATTGTCAAACTTTAGACAGTTGCCAAATCTAAATTTTTAGTTGCCAAACAACATGAAAAAGTGCCAAAATTGCCAATTTTGGCAACTAAATTTCCAAATTGGCAACCCTGCAACTGTCAAACCAAAAGATTTGAGGTTTAAAAGTGCCTCACTCATTATGCTTTTAAGACGTGAGCTATTGCATGACCCATTAACAAGATAATAAGCAACTGGTTGATTCCAAATCTCAACTATACTCCAAGCCATTAAAACTAACCCAAAACTAGCGACAAAACTAATCCAGATTACTTTTCATCACCAATATCTTCAAAACCTATTGTCTTACCTCAACAGCGATTATAAAAAAGATTCAATTTCAGAAAAATCTCATTTATCAACAAAGAACGGACTTTTGCTTGAGGAGACAAGTGTTTCACTCTCTGTTTTAAAACAAACAGCGATTTCTCTGTGAAACTGACATGGACACAATTCTAGTTAGTGTCATTTTAGATGGTAAATCAATAAATTTGCCAAGAACCTATGAGCCTTTCCATTGTTGTGATACAAATTTAAAGACCAGGCTTGAAGTTAGGATCATAGTGGTGGCCCTTTTCCTTGGTTTTGGAAAGAATGATCTACATTTTAATAAAATCAAGGAAGGTTATAATGGAAGGTTCTTTCAAATTAATATTTTAAAAAAGTTTTCTCTCAAAGATAGGAAAGAAAATTCTTCGAGTTTACACTGTACAGAAATCACAATAAAGACCCTTAGCCATACCTGCCATACCATCTCTCATCATTAAACAAAGAAAACTGATCTTTAAATAACGTGTGGATAGGTTAAAAAGCTACACAATACTTTCATTAATAGATTATAAAAATTCTATAATTTAGCTTATTTTGCCAAAAATTTTGGGATGCAAAATTATTATCTGTTGTGTCATATACATTAAGATCTTCACAATGCATGGCGATACACTTCCTACCAAATAACAGTTCAGCTGCTGTGGTGAATTCATCCCATCCACAGGCTTCAAAATCACAACATTGTCCCATGTCCTTACACGTGACCCAGCCCCTTTAACACTTATGGATGTCTTTGTGGCCTTCAGGGCCTTCATTGCACTGGGTACAGCACAATTGATTGGAAGGTTAGACAAGATATTTGATGTATGCAATGGCAATAGTTTGAAGAGTTCAAAATTTGCCACAGATCTTATATAGGTCAATCCCCTCATTTTGAAATTATGTCTGATGCTTACACTTTTATTCAGTCTATTGAAGTGATTAATCCTGCCACTGGAGAAGATAGAACACACAAAATTAAATGTCTCAAAAGTTGGTGGATAACCCTAAATCTGAAAAGGATATCATTTCTTTTTTTGTCACACAACAATTGAATGAAGATCCATTAGAATTTGTTTTTGGTTCAATCAGGAAGCAAGGGAGAGAATTCTGATAACCCAACACCGGTTCAATTTACAAGGGCCTTTAGAAAATTGTTTCATTCAAATCTTCTCTTAACTTGATGTACCTTCAGCTCCTTCACATATAATATCTACAGATAAGGCATCTGAGCATATTTAAAATAGGATTGAAAATGCATTAGTGTATGTTGCTGTTTATTTGTTAAGAAAAGCCTACATTAAGCAGAAATGTGACAAATGCTCTAACCTTGATGAGGAAAATATAGATCCAGATAGGAGTGAATTTCTTTCCTTTAAAGCATATACTGATTCAAGTATGTTTGTTGGGTTGGTTGCACCGTCAGAAGGAATGTACCAGTTCACAAAACAGTTAAAGGATGAATTTGTATAATATTTTAAAAGTTCAAAAAAGACCTCAGGAATTGGGAAGGATCTCATAGAAATATTTGACAAAATTTACCTCAATGTCAGATGTAGAATGTTTGTCAAAAAATATTTTGTAATGCTATTTGCCAGAAGGCATATCTATTATACTTTGAAATTTGGAAACAGAGAATTGGTATCAACAAAGAGGAAGAACAGAAAATATGTAGAGGTTGTTACAGCTGTTGTGTGGCTCCGCCCAAGTTGCTCAGCAATTTTGAGATTAGAAAGTTCACTTTCCTGCAAATATTTAATAGCAACTCATTTTCAACTCTTCCGCTTCTTGAATGGTCTATATAATGAAAATGTTTTGCCTAGTCTATACATTTCTAACTATGTTTCCTGCCAAAATTTGCCACAAAGTCCTATTTCACCCTGTTCGTGCAACCAAATATTTTTTATTGTCAAAAAGTTGACAAAACGTGCCACCATTTTGAATAAGGTGGTACAGTACTAGTGTATAATTCTCTGCCTATTGGTTGGAGGTGTTAAATTCTTTATCTGTACAAGCATGCGAGAAAAGAAAACACTTAGGCCTAGTTCAAAGGTCGCATTTCTGCCGCGTCGAATTAAATGCAATTAATTTTGACCATAATGCGGCAAAATACGACAGTGGATTTAAAGGTCGAATTTAATTATGTCGCGTCGAATTTAAAAGTGGCACCAAATATCTGAACGCATGTGCTTTAGGTATTGTTAGTGTTTTGGCGGGCTTCTTCTTAAAATTATACCAAAAACTGCGATCAAAGATTCGAAGTTTCACACCTAGATGAAAATGAGCTTGGAAGAATTTAACAAAAACGACAAACTGGAATTTGAAAATGACGAAGAAGCAAGAAGTAGCAGTGAAAATGAAGGCAGTGATAGAAGACAGAGTCTTTTGACACCTCTATTAGGCCTAGGGAAAAGGCAACAAAACGAAAGAGAAGTGGTCGCAAATCGACATGGCCTGAAGAAATAATCGATGACCTCGTAGATATTGTTTGTGAAGATGAATATTTAAGGCGAAAAATTTTATTTACGAACAATAAGAACTCAAAAAACAGTGAAGTATACAACAAAATTGTTCGCCTTCTTTCAGCACGATGCAAGGACCAGGGGACCAGGGTGCATTTCATGTAGGTAGGCCCGAATATGTCCGGCGTGGGCTAAGAAAAATGCCTTGGCGTAGAAAAAAAAAATTCTGTTTTTTAGCGTGTCAGCGACAGAAAACCCCGAATATCAATGACTTGTTTAGAATTATTGGCGTATCGTTGACAGAAAACGGCGTGACGGCGTGGCGCATCGCCGAGATATGATTTGATATGCTTAACTAATCTCCTCTGCGAGGTGTTTTCTTTGATTTCTATATTAGTTTCGTTATTCCGTGGTCCATGGTTCTGTGGTCCGTATTTCGACACAACGAAGGAAGCATGCTGAGTATTATATGCACCCTGGTGAGTCCATATAGATAAGGCGTTTCCCAACAGAAGTTGGGATGACACTTTCAAACGGAAGTACTGTCACAAAAAGGAAGTACTGTCACATTTTCGAACGTTTGTCATGTGGTCTCAATATTAAATGAAGAGGCAAAGCCAAGAACTTTCGTTCCGTTAGAATATTACATGGATTGAAATGGATATTGATGAAAACGGTAGGTTTTTAATTTTCCTGTGTATGTACTTGATTTTGCAAACTTTAAACAAGTGCAATAAGTGATAGATTCAAACAATCAAGAGGGGAGAAGTTGATGACTTAAAAGTACGTACTTACGCTCGAGGGAGGGGCAACCTCCAAACCGTACAAAAGCAAACAGTAGGGAGGGAGATCCAAAATCGATGGATATTGAGCACAAGTACTGTTTGAATGGCCCCTAAGGCCAATTAATGTGGAGGGGGGCTTTAGATTTTTCTCTATTTTGCAATCATAATAAACGTTTCGGTTAATTTGGTTTCTTACACCTTCACTTCTATGCTTCTATGGCTTCTTAATCACGCACATTTTTGTAAGGAATGAAATGCTGGCTAAGCAAAGACTAATTTTGGTTTAATCTAATTAGCTCATATTATTTTTGAATTGCCCAAGAAAAAGAGGGATCGCTTTTAATGAATAGCGGGAATAAAATGAATAAAATATAACAATTAACGTTTTTCAGATAATCAACAGAAACAAAGTCGACAGCAAAGTATAGGAAAGAAACAAGTGATTTTGTCCTGGGCGAAAGGATGTGCAAGTAGTAGCAAAGAAGTTATCCCTGAAAAGAGACAAAAAATCTCGTCAGAAAAGGGCAGCTTTACTTGCTTGCAATGCTTTGAATTACACTTGAAAGGAAAAAGGGATGAAAGATATACATCTGTATGCAGAACAGATCATTCAACTGTTCAACGTCATAAAAATAGATGGCACAGCATTCCTGGATCGAAGTTATGCACAATTGTTCCAACAGCTGCAAAAGAAGTGAGTTCATTGAAGTTAAAATATGCAAAACAGAACGTATCAGAAGTCACTACACCTGAAGAAAGAAACACCAGTACAACTTCATCACAGATTATTTCAATAGACCCGGTACATAGCACTGCAGCAGCTCAAGGCAAAAACAATCTAGAATTAGCTACGCCAAGCTACGAAGAATACCTTGATGAACTTGAATCAAATACTGAAAGTGAGGAAAATAAATTCATGGAGGCCCTATCACCCATAGAGCCCCTGGAACCCCTGGAAGCATGCAGCAACGAGCCTCAGTTGATGACAGAATCAAGTGACAAAGAAACATTGGATGGGATAGAAATATCTGGAATGGACACTCAAAGTACACTTTTATCTTTTAGAACTGAAAAATTAGATGCAACAAAGAAGAACAGCACCGTAGACATGGATGCCATTATGACTGAGATAAATAAATTAAGTTTAAAGGTGGATGATATTGGAGCAAAGCACAGAAGCTTACAGCAGCTTGTTTTTGAAGACCCAGAGACTGGAAGGCAAGTTGCTGCAATGAAGAAAGCCAACAATATCAATGAATTAGTTGAGGCATCAAAGCCAATTCAGTGGTTCTATGATGAGAAAAGTGGTTGTGCAGTTCTGAGATGTTTGCCATGTTATGAGCTTCATCTGAAAGCTAAGCCAACATTAGCCGATTTAACTCCATTACAAGCACAGCGAATCCTTTATCCAAGAAGCAGTGGAACATTTGCAACTGGAATTTTCTTGAAAAAGGAAATCGCGAGTCTGTTAATCAAAGGTCATATTAGGACTTGGTACCGGGAAAAAAATATGCTAATTGACCACGTGTATCATAGGAAACGGCTCAGAGACACATAAAATTGCCATGGAAGCATACAAGCAGGCTTTGAAATCCAATAATGAAAATGCAACAACTGCAACACATTTATTTAAAGCGGCTATAGTGGATTTGAAACTTGGTGCAGCAGCAAGAAACTTTGAAGTGTTAGTGTCTTTACTCGCAAATTGCTCTGTAAATGTTGGAAACATTGGGCATGGCAGGAATCTGTTTAATGACATACTGTACTGCCTGGAAAAGTCGATGAACAAGAAGACGGCAGAATTCCTTAATCAGCCACTCCCATCAACATTCCTTCCTCCACACTTTTGGGTTACCATTGATAAAGCTACACCAGCCAGAACAACAAACCAAGCAGTATTGGTTGTCGCCAGAGATAAGAATGGGATACCCTCCCCAATACCTGTTGCAGCTCCTGCCATTTATACAGAATTTACCGAAGCCTCATATGATATATTGGCATTAAAACTTCTGGAAGCAATTTCTGATAATTTCTCCCCCCAAATTCTGGAAAGGCTTTGTGGTGTGGCAGCTGATGGCCCTTATCAGGCTTCTGGATTCAGAAGTTCACTTTTTCGGCAACTGGAGATCCCAGAGCATGTAGACAAAGTGATCGCTCTCCCCATAACGTGGGATACAGCCCATGTTTTAAACCTTGCTGTTACCGAAGTAAGAGATGCTAACTCACCTGGTGGAGAACATTTCCGTAGATTTATCAAGAGATGTAATGTGTTCAATCATGTTTTGGCAAATGGAAAGGGGTTTGCCTTTTTGCAGATGGTGGACAGTACTGCGAGACGACCTGTGTCATATGCTACTCAGCGTTTCATGAGTTCATCGTATGAGCAGTGGCTCAAAATTGAACAGAGCTACCAATCGTACTGGCAGGCATTTGAATTGTTACATCCACGGAGGGATGAAGACGAAGAGTGGCAATACATGATTGCTGGAAGTGATTTTGTGGCAGATCTTTTATCCTTTTTGGATATCATGGATCCTATTATTGATCTGATGCTGAGAGCCCAATCACTTGACACTCCAATCTGGAAGCTACAAATGTGGTGGCCTAAAGTCAGAGAAATTCTGCTAAAAGCTGTAAAAGGGAACCCCCTGGTCTTTCCTAGACTGTCAAAAGTCGAACACTCTTTGATACCTGGCTTAAAATTCAAAGGAGTTGAATTACTTCAAGGTTGGCTCATAACGAAAGATAATGGAAAAAATGCAGATGGAAATTCTCGCTTTATGTGGCATTTGCGTGACAGTAAAGATATCGAAGAAGATCGCAAGAATTTGGCCAAAGAGCTATGTGAAGCTTTGAATATTAGAATTGAATCGCTTGCTGAAAAATCACCATCAACATTTGAAGTATTTGATGCGGCGAATCTTGTTAAGCTTCACTGTGGAAAAAGAGTTAATAAAGAAATAAAATATTTTGTAGATGAAGGTGAGTATGAAGTATATGGAGTGGAAGAATGTAAGCGCATATTAACAACGATTAGCGAGCTAAAACATGTGAAGGAATCAGGGATGAATTTCGATTCAAGAATGGCGTATCTTTACATGTCCAGAATAAAAAACGCTGTTAAAGCAGGCATCTGGAATGGCAAGTGCCCAGAATGGTTTATTATAAGCCAAAATAATGTTAATTTACATACTCAAAATGCAACACTTGAAGAGTTTGAAGAAGAAGAAAGCAATACATTAGATTGTCAGTTCAAAATGGTATTTTCAAATGGAAAAGTTATGAAAGTGCGCTTACATGAACAGCGAATGTACCAATCATTTTACAACAACGAAGAAATCTGTCACATTGCAAGTAAGCCATCTTGCGCTCTAATTGACATTCTTTTGGCTAAGGGAGGGCCTGAAGCAATAGCTGAAAGCTTTTACAGCTCAATGAGATCGCAACAACAGTCAGGAGGGCAATCGAACGAAACACTGGCTAGAAGAACGAAGCTGCAATGGGCCTTGCCGTCACTTCAAAACTGCAAAAATATTATCAAGGATGGGATTAAAACTTACATTCAGGGAGATGATAAATTGCGGCCGCACCGACAGAACACGTTTTTTTCCAGTAGAAATAAGGATTATGTTGTATCAAAGGTAATTGATCGTATTGACAGTGATAAAGGCCGTTGTCCTTTCCTGTCTGATAATTGAAAGGTACTCTGGTATGAATAAGCTACGTACTAATATCTTATATTTCATTAACTCAACTGTTTTGTTTCTCTGTGAGATATGTTTGTGCATGAATGTATTGCCAAATCTTTGAAATTAATTGTTTGAAATCCAGGTTTTGTTCTTTTAATTTTTTATATAGCTAACTATTCTTTAAATCGTTTTCGTTAATTTATGAAATTTTAAGTGAAAATCTTGTTGTAGTTCTCTTGTCATTCCTCTCAAACCTTTATTATACGATTCTCAAAAAGAGTGTCACCAAAAATATTCGACCAGAAACGTTGGCTGTTGGCGTGCTGCTAGAAGCACCCTTTTTTAAGTCCACAAGACTTGGCGTAATTTATGAGTGCCAAAAAAAAGTGGCCGGCGTAGGATCAACATAGAATGCACCCTGGCCGGGGGAAGACATGCGATTCTACTGTTGCCCAGGCACGAAACAAGTTCAAGGCCTTGGTCGCAATTTGTAAAAAGGCATCCCTTACAAGGAAAACTGCATCAGGGATAGAGGATTTCATACAAAAGCAAGGATATGGTAGATGGTTTTCCCAGCTCTTCCCCTAAATTCAGAGCAGGGAATCCGCCCAACCGGAACAGGCAAACGAACAAATCTTTTTAATCTTGCGCATTTCATCATTTAATTTTAAAGAATTGAAAAACAGGAGATTCGAGGCACTGTTTGTCGCCGCCATTTTCTCCAACTGACGGGCTATTTTACGCATGCGCAATTGGTTGGAAATAATGTAAGCTGCTGCTAATATCTGGAACACACCTTTGTTTAATTTAATTCGACGCGACAGAAAAGCGACCTTAAAAGCCAGTCGCGCTACTGCCGTTTTATGCGACAAGCCTGGTGGACTACCGCCGCATTTAATTATTTATTGCGGCAATGGATTTAAAGGTCGCATTTGTGTCGCATTAAATTGACACTTAGTTTTTTTAACCTCTTTAATTTAATTTGATGCGGCAGAAATGCGACCTTTAAACTAGGCCTTACAGGCATAAAATGACGAAAGACTTTCTATCAATTTCTCAATTGATAAAACTATTCTTATTGACAAGATCATGACAATGGTTGGTTGTGAGCATGTCCTTAAAGATGTACTTTATATTGATGGTATTGGCATTTAAAGTTAGTTTCAAAAGCTTTGTCTTACATTGCAGTTTTAGCCATCCTTTGTCATGGCAAAGCTCCCTCATAACCACTAGCAGAATATATGATAAATAAGCATGACCAATTTGCAAATGCTTTCTTCAAATGATTCATTAAAAAGAATATAGAAGATGATAATGTCACAAAACCTGGAATGATAATGACAGACTGTAGTCAGCAAAAATTTTAGTACGCCCATTTGGCGACTCTTTATGAAACTTCAACTGTCCATTTCAATCTAATTCACCAAAAGAACAAGAACATCAATGAAAATAAAATGTGGCTTCGTGTATGTGTGGCACAAATGATGAAACCTAAAAAAACCATGCTACAGCTTAGACTTCATTGTCAGACAGGTTCATTTTGTGATGTGCTTCCTTCAGCAACAGTGAACTCAGCTTAATTTTGTGATTCAGAGTTTGCTACACCAAAAATTAAAGATACATTGCATGTGATACCTTTAAGTATTAATATCTTTTACAGGATATGCAAATAGTACACAGAATTGGTTGAAGAATAGGAAAGATAGAATTGCAGACAGAATATAAGCAAGAACAGGTTTAATGACAGTGCTGTCCAAAGCAGTGCAGGCTCTATTTGCTTGATAAAATATTTAAAGGTGGTTGACATTGTTCATTAGCCATGAAAGGGCATTTTCATTGAAGATGCTTCGAAAATCAAAGCACCATGTTCTCTGTGTGGAGACATTGGTATGAAAACATTTGATGACAAGTCACGGATGCAGAATAGAGAGATTTAACAATTTCTACAGAATTTCTTATTGCAGATAATTTATAGCTGAAACATTTTCAATTTTTTTACTATCTTGTTAAAAAAGACACTTGCCAAAGATTTTTCAATCTTTGAAACAACATGTATGTAATGTCATTTTTTCTGATTTTCTGACATTTAATTGGTTTGAAAGCAACTTACACACAGCCGTCTTGAAATTTCATTATAACATTATTCTTATAGATCATGTTTTGAAAGTTCATTTTAAATATACATCAAAACAGACATCTTTTTGCATTATTCAGTTTATAGTGAGCAAATGAATATACAGCTTTACTGTATAGATTAAATTATCATGAAATGAGGCAGTGACCTAGTCTGGCAGTAGTGCAGAAAACAGATTGCGACAAAATGACTTTAAAAAAATCTGAATGCAAAAAGCAATGCGAAACTAGTGATTGTTGTCAAAAGTTCATTACTATCCACGATTTTCATAATTTTGAGGTATTTTAGTTTGTGTTGAAGCTTCTTGTTGGTTTTGATAAATCAAATAAATATCATTATAGCAGCAAAAAAGAAATTTCAAATATGAACGTTAATGAAAGGTTGCTATAGTTCATACAAAGTCACCCACAGCATATGTTTCCCCTTCTTGCTTTTTCTGCTGAACTTCTTTTGCAGTACCCTTGTATTTCAGTCTTTTTCTTCTTTTCTTTGCTATCTCAGAGGAAGATTTTCTTGAAATTTCTAGCCTCTGGACAGATTCTATTGTTAATGCTTTTCTAAGGTGTACTCCAGCTTCAAAACCTAAACATTTGCGAACAACTGTTTACAATCTTGCTCCCTTTTAAAATTGGCAAGCAGCCATTGATACAGCTGTTTGCAGGGTATGTCTTCCAACATAAATAGCATTGGGGTAAATTCTCAAAACAACACTGTGGAAGGATTCATTACTGTTTTGTATCTAAGCACGAGAACATATTTTCAATAAATCATAATCCAAAAGCCGTTGGAAAATTGGTACCGTCTCTTTGCTACATCTGGTGACACTATAGCATGAGTCTTGTTTCTACCAGGGCTATTGCGTTTTGCAAGGTCTCTCTGCCAGAAACACCAAGAAATAGCACCTGGGGGACAACGTGTATGCTTGGGATTGGCATCTGAAGAGGCTAAATGAAAAAGAATTGCAAAAGTTCGTTTTTCAAGAGTGGCACATCATCTGAGTGTTCCTTGACAGCTTTACCATAGTAGCTTTGAATCCTTAGCACCATATCCTTTGTCACCTTTCCTTTGCCAAAGATTGGACAGCCCTCGGCCTTTGAACTTTCTATCAACTTTCTTAGAGCCCATCCTTTTAGAGACATGGTTTATGCAATCCTCCTTCTTTATCTGCTTATCATCTCCATATAGTTGCGAATCTGATACAGCCTGGAATGATTTACTGTCGCTTGTGCTTCTCTACTGACCTACTCTAAAGTCTCTTAGCACATTCCATCTCCATTGCATTTGCAGTTCTATTGTAGTTTTTTGAACAATTTCTTGATGCTTTTCTTTCCACTCCTCGATTTGCTCTTCATCTTCTGAAAACTTTCCATTTTATGTAAAAAATTGACAAGATCTCAAAATCAATAAGTAGGAAAGTTTCCAAATCTATCACTGCAGTCAGGCCATTATGAGAGATGTGACTTCTTTTCTGCCAAATGAAACCCCAATGTCTAAAATGTGACTGACTGAAAAGCTGGATTAAAACTAATTTTCCAATGACTAAATAGCAATCAGTATCCTTCTTAGAAGTGTCACCTACACCTGATATATCAAGATCAATTCCGAAAAAGTTCATCTTCGCTTTGAGATGAGGAAGCCCTAATCAAAACATCACATTGACTTTGCAGGCCTGTAACAGTGCTAACGTCTTGTGAAGTTTTATCATGTCCCTTTATAGACGTAACTTCTTTGGTCCACAATACCTAAGGAATACTTCAGATGGTATAATCAATCCTCCAGATATGCTACATGAATCATATGCTTTGAAATGTATAAACATTCTATTCTGGGCATGAGATTCCTTGTCATTTAACGTAGCTTCACATAGACTACATCTGTGTTTAAGAAATGTCTTTCTTAATAAAATTCCTGCAACATAAGCAGTAGCGTTAACTTTAATGATTTTTGCTTGAACATCCATGGCGGCATATTCTGTTGATATTATTATCAGTGGGGTCTTTGGTGCTTTGGTCAAAACTGGTGCTCCAATGTCCTGCAAGTTACCTAGCTGTAAGTTACAGCAAGACCTGCAGTTTTTCGAATTTCTCAAGAGCAAAGACAGACGTAACAGAGAGCCAAATTCAGAGATCTATAGAGAGAGGGAATTCATTAAAAAGTTCTTTTCGAGTGACTCTGGTTGTCTGTGACGGCACATTTTCTGGACATTAGAAACTTTTTAGAAACTTTTAAATGTTAAACATATTATTAAAGTTTTATTGAATTGTTATTCTTGTTATACTCATTTTCGTAGCTTTATTCTTTTTATACTCATTTTCATTTTTTTGAGTCAAGGGGTCAAGGGCTCTGGTCGCAAAAAAGTGGGCCCTCTTGAGGATTTGGCCCACTAGTCAAATTTCCTTAAAAAATGCCCTGGCTGTAACAATGGTTGATCATTATCCATTTCACAGCTTCCAGTAACAACTTGCAAAAGATTAGTATAGAATAGCTTCCTGTTAGCTTTTTAAATGGATTGGGGTTGGATGAATGGATTCACACCAGAATTGTTTCATTCTTGATTTACCAGGAGATTAAACCAGATCCATTAGAAATTTTTTTTTTGAATCCATTCAACAACAGGGTGGTAATTCAGAATTTGCAATTACTCATAGTCCTCCAGTTCAATGACTCTGTCATTAGGAATATCAGAAAAAAACGACTCTTCAAAAAAACTCATCCATCATCAATGTTTTTCTGTGAACCCAACATCAGATGCTAGTTTTAAAATAAGTCTGGTCAAAGTTTTTTTGATGGCAGACGAAAAAGCTTAGCTCGAAATCTATATGCCCTTCCACAGATGTGATACAACATTTAAGCCTATGCCTTGAAATTGTTGCCAAATCTTCTACCCTTAGATTTAACGACTGAAAACTTTTTTTGTTTACTCAAAAAGTCCAAAAGTTGTGGGTCAATCAAACCTTCAAGTTGCTTGTTTGGCCTTTGCTGTTTTACTTTTTTAAGAGGGGATGTAAGGAAGTGAGTATTTATTGTTTTCAATCTTGAGGACAGCTGCTGTACCTGTTGTGACTTGGTTTTAATAATCTCTCTTAGTATTTTCTAAGAGTGGCAAGGATCAGATTAGGAGGGGTTTGAGTGGCTTTTGTGAACTCTGAACATTTACTGACGGGAACTGTTTTCACAGTGTTTTCAGCACCTGCAACAAAACCAAAAAAAACATTTTGGTTTTTTAAAACAAATTCAATTTCTCTGAAACAATTTGAAACATTCCATTAAATTGGTCAGTGATTTTTATGATACAAAGATCATGCCAAAAAAGAATTTCTTACTGACCTGTGGAACCATCAGAGCAAATAAGCGGGTTAATGAAAGTCAGAGAAAAATTTTCAATCAAAGAAAAGTTAAAGAAGAAAAGTTAATTTGCAGTTTGGATTAACAGCAAATATCCAAACTTTGCTCTGTAAAACTCATGTTCAATGTAGTGCTATTCTCAGTATGTTAAACAACACCAGAATCATTTTAAATTAAAGTTTTGTGAAATTAACAAAGGTTTCCTTCTCATTTTTATATTATTGATAAAGAAGGGGCAATAGTTAATTTTATATAAAAAATAGAATGCATAAGTAAATGAGACTGCAATGCACTTAAGGGACAAATAAGCTGGTGTGTGGCATGTATATGTGACTTGTATAAGTATTCATGTTTTTCTCAACAATCTGAAGTATTAAGACACCAATTAGGTTCGAAAAAATTGAATGGCAAAGAAACCCAACAGAACATTATCTAAAATGTAAAATGTCAACTATTTAGAAGTTGGCAAACTAAATTGTCTGCCACTCCCCACTACAATGGGTCCTAAAATCGTTTGCTGTTTTTTCTCATATATGGAATATCTCATCCTCCTCAGTTGGCCATTGTAAAAAACCATCTGCTTTACTCCTGACTTTTACTTTGACATGATCGCTTTCAATACATGTTATCTCTCCAGGTTTTGTCTGACCGTCACCATTATATGTGACAAAAACCCAATCGCCACATTCAAATCTCTCATTTTTTGGTTCTGCAGTGGCACTTTCTGCATCACTGAATACCAGCTCAAAATTGCCAAGTTGAAAAAATCAAGAATAGTAACCATTCTCAAAGTCAACAACAGTTTTTCACTTTATTTGACTTCTTTTAAAAATTGTCATGTTCAGCATGCTTTGTTGCTGGTACTTCAAAACAAATGTGACTTTTATGTCAGTTCTGAGCAAAGTTTCAATGAATGGAAACAGTTACTTCATAATTGTTTTAAAATATCTCAAGGCCTAAGATTTAAGATTTTTAGGAATGTTGAATCCGAACAAAAATCAAGGTATTATATAATCAAGGTTTATAAAAATTTGTATAAAATGATTTTTTTATTTTGTAGAAACAACACTTCAGTCTTGCATCAATAATCATTTGTATTTTGAGTATTAGATTTATATCACAGACTTTGTGGCTACTAAACCTCTTAATCATCTTCACTATACTGAAGATCAAAAAGCAGTTGGCTTATTTTAATCTTAGCAAGTCGTTTCTGTTTTTTTCTGAAGCTCTCCCATTATCGGTATCAAACTACGACAGTACAGAGATCTTCACTTATAGATTTTTTGAGTAGTTCATCACAGTTGACCAAGGACTTATCCAAATCTGATTCGCTCAAGTCAGTGTGTGCCTTCTTTGCGTGTGGTGTTTTTTTCTCTTTATCTTCTTCCATGAAGTTGCAGTAGTGGAACAGCTACTTGCGACACTGCCGCTACGACTAAGAGAACTGGGGATCATCTGCCTGTACAACAAATCTAGCTTCAATTGGCAAAGGGTTGCTCTCTGTAGGTTTATTTGCACTTTTTCATGCAAGAATGCCATTTGCTCAAAAAATCTACATTTTGGCAACGTTGCAGCTGCAGCACCAGAGGGGGTCATGGGATTTCGCTTGTCCAAACATTTTTTCAAGGTATCTTTCAGATTCTTGCATGAAAAAAAGTATCTTTCAGAACTGAAAAAAAATGAAGCAATCCTGCATTAACTCTGGGCATTCTAAAATTTTATCGACAAAGACACTGTTTGCAGTACACTTTTGTAGTCTGTTTGTAGCATCTAGTTGTTTAAAAGACTAAAACTTACTATTTTTCATGAACATGGCTGACAGCTTTTCCATGAATTTTGCTTTGCTGTTCTGTCTTTATACATTGGATGATTGGATCCCAAAGACATCGCAGCTCTTTTAATGGATTCAATGAATGCCTCTCTTTCCCACACTACACTATCTCTTCCTATGATATAAAAAATACCTCAGAATTTCTTCAAACTCTCATCACAAACTTATGTCAAATTTAGATCTATTCTATCATAACGTCAATTTTCTGCTAGCCCTGAATTCAAGTCAAAAGACAAAAATGAGATTCTCTGATCTTAGGGGGCTCTGCAGCTTTATTTCTAAAAGAGAATACCCATCAATTTTTTCTACGTTTTTAGATAAGTGTGCATTGTAAAAAATAAAGGAAACAAATAAGCTCACTGTGTCTTCTTCATCTTCACCATCTTCATCCACCAAATCAGGAGTCTGTGATCACTGAAGCTGTTGCTGTTGAGCTGCCAAATGAACAGCCAACATTTCAGGGTTGTTTATTTCAGACATATTGATAGAACCATAAAACTCGATAAAGTCTGCTGTTGCAATTTGAATTTCAAATGTTGCACTATCATGATCCAATCCTCTTAATCCTCTTAAGAGGGGTGTTTTTGTAGGTAGGGGGTGTTTGAGGAAAGAATGTGGAACAATGGAGAGAGGAAAGACGTAGGCCAGAAATAAAAAACAGCAGACAGCTGTTAAGATTTTTCCTTTTTGCCTATAATTAACTGTTGCATACTTCTTGTTTGTACATCATAAGCCCTGCGTCATTGCATTGCCTGTTGCTAGAAAGGTTCCCCTCCATTGTTTATGTTATAAGTGTGGGATTTTCTCAGCATTGTTTAGGCCTAGTCATGGGTTACTCATTCTTCACCAATGTTGTTATTTAAACAATAAGCCACTTTCACATTCTTTTTGGAAAAGAGATTTCGTTTTTGGAACGAGGCTAACGATAATGTCTCGACGGAATATTTCATCGTTACTTGACGAAAGAGGTTGATCTCTTCGCTTGACTTAGATTTCTTGGCAACTACTCGATATTTTTGCGATCGAAAGTACTGGAAGAGACGTCTTCGGATACTAATAAAATGTCAAAGTCGGTTGGGAGAGAGTGTGCGGCTTTTGGTTGCTCAAATACCTTTTATCGCTATAATGGAATGCAGAGTGGCCTACATTTTTTCAAGTTCCCTCAAAAGAATCCGGAAAAACGTGTTTGGTTTAAACGATTTGATGGCTTAGATGGATTTCGTGTTACTGCTGCTACATGCTTATGTCAGGAACATTTTAGAGAAGAGGACATAAAGCGAAATCCTAGTCGCTGGAAGCTAGTTCCTGGTGCAGCCCCTTCTCTCGAACTATATCGCCTTACAACCCCGGATGCTTCTCGCACCAGGCGCAAAGCTCCCAGAGATCGCAATGCCGTCCAGTTTTCTTCAAATACTGATGAAACTGTTTGTGCTAGCTCTTCTTCTTCACAACCTTCCCTTGACCAAATGCGAAGTGATGGTTATTCGGCTCCCATAGAGCATGGTTACTCTTGTGATCCATTGGTTGATGACCAATTTTTAAATATTTTAGGAGAACGTGATAAACTTCTTCAGGAAGTAAAAGAGTTGAAATCAGAAGTCATGTCCCTCAAAAACGAAATTGTAGATATAAAAGGAAAATTATTTTCTTTGGATAAACTGCAGAGTGATGATTCAGCAGTGCGATTTTCCGGCTTTCCAAATTATGCCACACTCATGGACATATTTAATTACTTCAAACCAAAGCTTGAGCACATGACATACTGGCATGGTTCAGCCACCTCTGTTAATCATGGCAAATCTATGACAAAGGATTAGATAAAAATGACTCTTCATCCAAGCCTGGTCCAAAAAGAAAGCTTTCTCTTTTAGAGGAGTTCGTTTTTGTTTTAATGAGACTGAAGGTTGGCCTCTTTCTCAATGATCTTGCAGACAGATGTGGAATTTCAGTGGCACAATCTTCCAAGATTTTCACAACTTGGATAAATTTTATTTTCAATGAACTACAATTGTTTCCTTTTCCTTCTCAATCAAAAATTAACAAGCTAATGCCATCAGAATATGAGCAGTATCCTTCAACAAGGATCATCCTTGATTGCACAGAAATCTTTATTGAGGTGCCTTCTTCTATGAAAGCACAATCTCAAACCTGGTCAGACTACAAGCACCACAACACTTGGAAAGTACTTATTGGTATATCACCCAATGGTGCCATTACATTTGTTTCTAAGCTTTGGTCTGGCAGGGTTTCAGACAAGGAAATTACAAAGAAGTCTGGTGTGCTTGACCTGTTGGAACCAGGAGACAATGTTATGGCCGATAGAGGTTTTGACCTTAAAGAAATATTGCCATCTGGTGTGACCTTAAACATTCCTCCTTTTAAAGGCCGCCGTAACCAACTAACCCCTAGAGAAACAGAAGAAACAGCACAAATTGCTTCTGTTAGAATACATGAGGAGCGAGCTATTGGCCGTGTAAAAAACTACCACATTCTTGATGGCACCTTGCCATTAAGTTTGTATCCTGTTGCAAATCAAATATTTACTGTTTGCTGCTATTTAACTAATTTCTTACCCTTTTTAGTTAAACCGTCAAATAAAGGAGCAAATAATTAATTTGAGTAAATATATGTATTTGTTTTTCTCAATTTTAACTACCTATTTTATCTCAAAGAAATTTAGAAAATATTTTTTTCATTCCTGTAGAGCACTTTCCTTGGCTTTTAACTATAATATTTGAAATGCATATATAAATTTGCACAGCTGGAAGATGATAACACTAATAAAGATACCCTTTTGCTGACTACTTTGACTTGTCATCAAAATCATGATGTGTATACTTATGGTTTAATAAGCAATTTGATGTTGTACGACATGATCTCCTACTGAGTAATAGTTATCTTGCTTAAGCCATGCCCTGCTGCCTGTATTTTCGGTGGCTGAATTTTGATTAAGAAGAAGTGGTGTTAAAATTAAAATATGTTTTTCTTAAATTTCACTCAGTCTTTTTACATTGTAGTATAGCTTACATTTTTTTGTAAATTTGCATTTGTCATTATCAAGATGCTTTTATATACAAATAATCTCATTTGCTTAATGTTACTGTGCTGTATATTGTGTTTTAAATTCTAGTGTATATGAATTCTTTTCATATAAGTCCATAGTATACTATGAAGCAACAGATAAGGAACAAATTTTTGTTGAAATGCCAGTTGAAAATAGTTTACATAAATTTTTAGAATATCATAGGATTTTGTATGGATTACTTACAATGTTATACAAAAAACATAAGTGGAAACCAATTAATTGTTATTTGAGTAATTCTTCCAACCCCCATGTAGATATAACTTTAAGCCGCGCTCTACACGTTTTGTACATTGTTCTGGCCAGACTGATCGACAGTAGAAATATTTGAGTTAAATTGTTCATCATAGTGAATCGATGAAACAAATAATGGCTCTTTATCTCCAAACCAGACAAAAAAATCAACTCTCTTCAATCCAGTGCAGTACATCTGGCCTTGTACTTGGTAGAAATAGGGATGACTTCTTCTCAGCTCCACTTCCTTTCCTTTTTTAAAAAAAAATGTCTTATCTTGTAGTGATTTGTCAAGGGAAGAATTGAATTTTGAGTAAGGGCATTTTATTTCAAGCCCCCAGTTTTGCCCATCACAATTAACTACTCCATCCAAAGATGCTCCAAGAAAAGAACATTGATTTGATAAGAACAACCCAGCATCTTCCACAGAAATATTTGCAAAACCATTTTGGACCATGTATGCAAAATACAATGATCTAACATGTGACTCGTAATATCTTCCATGCTCAATTGATAGAGAAGAGAAGGTTGAATAGTACATGGACCTTAGCTTTGAAGAGGGTTCAACTGCGTTAACAGCAGCTGAGTAGAAATTGGAAGCTGTTATTTGATACATCCTCTGTTACTTCCAATAAAAATTTGATGCTTGCCCAATTGTTAATTTATTGATGGCTTTAATTTCATCTTCGTCCAATAAATTGTCACTTTGACTATGGAAATCCATCATTTCTTTGAATTTAGGGGAGGAAATATCGTAAAAATCATTAAATGGCATTGAATCAAGGTTATTTATAAGTTTAACTTGTAAACCTTGAAAAGGAGAGTTCAGCCTGGGAACTTCTTTGCTTGAAAAACATTCTGCAGACGATGGAACACTTTCCGGGGGGTCATGGAAAGCAAAAAAACAGCTATTTGGTGAATGAATGGCAAGATTTGCTGCCAGCTGTTGTACATTTTTTGCATCAATTTCTTTGTCTTCTGGCAAGCGAGGATCAAACAGATTACTTCTTGGCTTGAATGACTTGTCATTATCTTTACCAAACTTAATTTTCGTGAGGATCATCTCATCAATTGGCAGTGCAGAAACTGATTTGGAAGCATAGCTTGATGGGACATTCCATGCAGATAGCTTTGAAGTGCATGAAACAGGGTCTGTACATTGATGGTATCCTTTTCGATTAAAGTCATCCAATGCAAATAAGACACCACCTACATGGTTGCAGTTTCCAATCCACCTAAACCAGAACCAGCAGGGCAAGTGCAGGCAGCGCTAGAAACATTGCCAGAAGAGTCGAGAATGACAAGTACTTTATAAAGAATGTTTTTCATTGACGCTTTCATGTGTACATCAATGAAAGTGAAATCTCCATCCTTTGCAACCAAAAATTTTCGAATGAAATCTTCATAAAAAAACTGAAATGACTTCAACTTCTTGTAACCGGTGCTCTTCAAGAAAATGTGTTTGTATTTCAATGTGCGTAAAACCAAGTACTCATAAAGTTGGATGAAGGTAAATGGTGGGGTATCATGTAAATCCGATACCCAAGGCAAATGATCACACATTGAAGCATAGATTTCATTGTAGGTGCACGAAGGGTTGTCCTTATCCAACATAACTTTGCCAGCTTCATTGGTAGATGCCCTTTTTGTCCAACTGAAGACTGCGTATGTGCGAAGGATAAGATCGGCTTTGTTACCAGAAACCTTTTCATTATAAGGAAGTAAAATATTCTTCAGTTCCTTAACTGTCAACGAGCCTAAATCTTCTAAACAAGTAACAGACTTTCCTTCAGGAATTAACGAGTTAAACTGTTCCATCGTGCAGCGTGGAAGCATTTACTTTGAGGCCGTAAACAGTTTACTTTTTGTTAGGTTACTTTGGGAAACGATGTGGACATCATCGTTAGCCTCATTTTCAATCAACCTTTTTTTAACAGCGAATTCACAGCTCCACTTCTGGGCGTATTTTTCGAGCATTTGAGGCGAAAAATTCGCTTTGCATGAAAAAATTTGGCTCGTGTAAATCAGGATTTAGATCTGGTATCAATGAAAGCTTCCACCTGCAACCCATTTAACAAACATTTGATGAAAGGCCGGATTATAGACTATTGATTATTACATAGAGTACTGTCTCCAAATATATATAATCAGGGGTGACCATTTCAGCCTTCTATTTGGGCACCCCTTTGGAGTTTTAAGTCAACACAAATCGGCATTAGCAACACAAATGTGTTGCATTAGCAACACAATTACCTTCTCTAATACCCAGATTGTCAACAACCCTGTTATTCTCACATTGCCATGCAATATCTCCCGATCCAATAGACATCTGACATTTGAACAAAATTTTGTTATGTCCTTGTTCCCTGCTAGTGCATTTTTTGGGGCAATTTCTTGCTATGTGACCTTTTTTACAGCAAAAGCAACAGGCTGTTGACGTCCAGTAAATGTAGAGGTCGAGTCCTCCTCATGAACAGCAGCTATGTATGAAGTATTGTTCATCTTCAGCTCTTAGCTTGTGCAGCCGTCCCTTCAATAGATGTCGGTGAGAAAATCACATCTGTTGCTGCAAACAAACCAGGGTGAGATCCATGATTTTCATTTATGATCAGAGACTGTTTGGGCAAGGAGTATCTGATCAAACCTCTAGGTCGGTTTGTGTTCAAGAAGTTTAGAGCAGATGGAATTGGGAAGTCCCTTCATAAACTGAAGGCAGAAGTGACAGTCTTTTCCAATGTTGAATCTGCCTTTTTCAGCGATTCCTGAAGAGACCAGAGAAAAACACTAGGATCCTCACCACTATTCAAATCACAATCTTCAAATTCATTAAAATAGCCTTCTCATCCAACAGCAGGACACAAGACAGTCTGGAAATTGAACAATGTATGGAAATACGTAGCAACCAACCCTTGCAAAAATGCATTTAATTTTGTTCCTCTTTCTAGCCATTAACGGAGGCACAACAATCAAATTGGTGAAGCTACCAATGTGGAAACTACCAGAACAAAAGTTTTCCAGCAAAAACCTCTGTCACCAAATTGTTATGACCTGGCAGATACAAATAACAGAAACAGATGAGTTTCTGGTGCATATTCTAAATCTCTTCTCACTGTGCAAAAGACTTTGAACGAAATTCTCACTGACGGCTAGACCATTGTTTGATAGAGAAAATTCAGGCCTTTTGGTTTAATGCAAGTGATCACTTACAATCGCAATAAACCCAACTTCACAATGTACAGTTTGATCGCTGACGTAAAACTGTACCTTGTGAGGAATACATATATCATCAATTGACCCATTTATAGTCATATTTGATGACCCAAGCAAGTGGCATAGACGATGGAAAGTCGGTAAATCAAAACACAGATAATATAAATTGTTTCTTTGCGTTGGAATATTTCTTACAGAAAGTACTGGAAATTATATTGCTTTGTAAAGTTGTTTGATAAAAACAGCTGGCAGGAATTTTTTTTGAAGCTTTTGCTATTATTAATAAAAATGGCATTCAATTGGAAAATTTTGGGGCAAAAAATTGGGGGTTATTCTCTTCACCAGTTGTCCACTCTCAAGGTTTTGGTGTTAGTTGTTTAGCAAAACTGACCCTTTTCTGAGAAAATAACATTTTCCCAGTCTTTGACCTGTCAATCTTTTACAGCTTTTGCTTACTGGAGATGTTTCCTTCTGTTTTCCAAAGAACAAAATGGTTTTCTTTTTCTCATATAGCTGCAAATGCCATATTTGCATAAAATGTGTTTTATACATCTTTTTGACACTCTGCTACCAGGGTAAGATTGTTTAAAGTTGTCTGCTATGACGCTTAATTTGTCAAACCTGTGATGTTTTACTATTCAAGTAGCCATTCCATCACCCCTAGCATCAACTTTTTTTGGTCAGCCACATCTCCTTGTTTTTGAACTGTTCCTTCAGGTTCGATTATGTTTTAAAATTCTCAAAAGAGTAGAAAAATTGCATCAACAATTTTTGAAATTTCTTTTGTCAAAAGGCCCTTTTACTTAAATTTCTAACAACTGTTCGATCTTCCTCTCATAATTCTCTTGTTTTTTGCTTTTTCAATTGTTTTGTTTGTAGTTGCGTTAGTTTTACAATACCATGGTTTTTCTACAAATTTCAAAATCCTTATTTAATTTTGTAAAATTAGACTCTCATCTTAGTATGTTTCTTTATCTATGCAGTATTTTTGGGTTAACTTATGGGTTTGCACAACATCAGACGTTTTAGGGGCCATTATGAATAGAGTGTTAAATTTTTGTCCTGGAAGTGTAAATATCAAAATGATCTGGTTGAATGCTTCATAGACATAATTGCAAATGGGACTGGTGACCTCCATTTGTTTCAGGACAGAAATTTCCTTCTCTATGGTGATTTTTTTCAAAGGATTTTTCCTAATGTTGAAATTTTATTTACTCAACTGCAAAACCGCCAGACAGACCCAACATCTATCCAGAATTGCTTCACGTGCTTTCTTGATACAATTAATAAGAAGTGGAGTAGAATAAACATTATCATGACAACAGGGTTGGAAATTTAATTGCTGATAAATCATGTATACTTCATGAAGTGTGTGATATCATTATTTCACTCTTTTGCACTCTGTATCACTTTATTGGGCATCTTATAGTGGCAAATCTCCTTGATAGTGGATCATTTGCCAAGTTTGAAAAGAATTTTCCCTATCGAATTCAGACTGTCGAATCATATACCATACTAGAAGAAGGAAGGCTAAAATCAGAGCTAGGAGTTATATTCTCTAGAGTAAGAATCAGATGGTGCGTATAGCAATGTACATAATGAGCATTTGCATGTAATTGTTTAACTAAAGTTTAAACACCATTGTTACAACCACTCCTTACTGCAGCACCTTAATAGCATCGAGCTATAGTTTAATGGCATCTCCTTGTGGTGAAGTACTAAATGACAAGAATCTTTCCAGAACTGTTTTATCTCTTTTGTATCTAAACACAACAACATTTTGCCAATGATTTGAAACATCTGTTGTATCAGATGCAGCAGCTAAAAAATCTGCCTATTTTATTTCTTGTCTAATAACATCTTTAGAGCAACTCATTTTGGGCTGTTTTTAATGTCACTTTAATGAGAGTGGTTGTCTCTAATTGCTTACTAATTGGCACCTAATTATCCTCTTGAAATTGTTAAAATTTTCCTTCTATGTGTCCAAAGTATGAACTACGTGTCCAAAGTATCCCAACTGACTCTTCTATATCTGTGCTAGTAGGCTATGCGGATATTTCAGCTCCTCTAGAATGCTACCGTTTGTCCTTCTATCATTTCATGATATGCCGAGCATTTGTCTCCACGCCCACATTTCAAGCGCATTTATGCGGTTCTTGCCGCACTGCAGTAGGGTCCATGGCTCTGCACCATATACTACAATTGAAAATACCAAGGCCTTCATTAGACGGATCTTGGTGTTTCTCCAGATAGCTTAGAGATCTGTATACGCTTGCTCTTTAGTAACCTCCTGAGATTCTTATTCCGTGCAGTATTTTGAGACAGTTCAGCACTGGTTTGTGAAGATGTCTTTTTGGCAAAGATTTGTCTTTACATATGACTACTGTTCCAGAGTTGCTGTGTTCATCATATGCTGGTGACAGGGCGTCTGTTCTAGGTAGATCAACTAAGAAATGGAATTATAAAGGAGTTAATATCAGAACAAATCTCTGATAAGTATATTTGGCTCTTTCAGTTGGTGTTTTTTTCATTGGATTTTCTTATTAACCCATTCACTCCCAGACATCATTGCATTCAAAAGCCCTTTACCCCAGCCTCCTTTTCATAATTTTAGCTCTTTTCCTCAGACCAATTTGTGGAAAATAGAAGAAAAGAGGTGTCTTTAGAAAAACTCGAATATCTCAGAAACCAAAGAGTTCTTTAGAGAATATACAAGAGAAGAAACAGAGTTAAATAGGTAATGAATATAGTTCGAGCGTCAAACTGGTTAATTTGTAAATAAAACCCACTGAAATTTAAATGTTCTTTTCATGGTATGGCCTAGAACAGTCAATACAAAAATGCACAGAGTCATTATCGCTGCATCCTTGGCATATTATCCTCGATTCTGACCTCTTTTTGTCCAAAATACAATTTTTACATCTTCTGGCTTATGTTGTTTTCTTTGGCCAGTGTCCATAGTCAGAAAGACCTCCATTTGTGGCCTTCCTCTTACGATAATCTGACCTTCAAGAAGGTACTTAACAATTGCCTTCTTGAAGGAAAGCACACTTACTGTCGCTTCCTTTCCATCTTTATTTATTCTTGCATGGTTCGGCGATTCTTTAAAACAAATAAAGGCATTTGCCAGGCTTATTTCGAACAAAAACCACATTATGTAAAGCCACCATCGCCTTGTTGACCGAGCTGTTGGGTGTAGAGTGCGAAGCTGATTGCTATGGTCAACAGCATTCATGAATTTATTATACATCAGAACAGGCACAACGCTAGGGACTTCTTTTATCGACCTATCCTTCTGACACCGATTTATAAAAGTTGAGCCTTGTACTTGATTTGAGTTCGTCGAGACCATAAGGACTGGTTTGCACCCTTTCTTCTCACGCCAAACAGAAACCAGAATTTCATCCTTCTGAAATTATTTTGAATCTCCGCCATTTTTCACCAGCGCATTCAATTTCTTTTTTGATCTGATTTCGTCAGGGAGCCCTTTGACGTTTGATCTCACAGTACCGCAACAATACAAACCTTTCTCAAGTAAAGATTTGCAGAGTGCTGGACTGTAGAATTAATTGTCGCAATAAACATGTGTAAATGTTCCATTTAGGCACTCTGTTAAGTCCTCAACTACCTTTCTGCCAAGACCCATCTGACGATTGCCATCTTTCGGCTTCCCTAAATACACACTTAAGTCATTGCAGTAACCATTGTGTAAATCGGCCCGCATCCAAATTTTGATGCCATATTTTGTAGGCTTCGATGGCAAATATTGATGAATATAAAATCTTCCTCTAAAAGCCACCATAGCCTAGTCAATTGCACATTCCCTATGTGTGTTGTAATTTTCTAGGCAGGATCTCCTCACAATTTCCAAAATTGGCCGGACCAAATAAAGTTTATCATAGTTAATGTCCTCTTTGCAAGGCATCTTTGAACGATCATTGGCATGTTTGAACTGCTACAGTTTCTCAAATCTTTTTCGGGGCATTATTTTGAAAATTGGAGATCCTCCAAATATAATATCTTTGAAAAAAGCAAACATTCTACGACATACTAAAAGCTTTTTCGTCTGACACTCCTCAGAGCATAAAACGTCAGAATAAGGTTCCGAAAGAACACGATGGAAAATATATACCCAGTTGTGAATCGAAATAGGCCAATCAGAAAAACGCAAACACAAGACTGGTATAGTTGACCAATCAGTGCCGCGAGTTTCCAGAACATTTCAAAAATGAAAAACTTGAACCTGAAGAATCGCTTCATATAAAAAATTGGGACATCGTGGCTGTTCACTGGAAAGATAAAAGAGATGTGTTTGTAATATCATCCTTTCATGGGAATACAGAAACAACCATTGAGCAACACAGAGGGAGTACTCAAAAGACTGATGTAATTGTTGATATAACCAGAATATGGGTGGGGTAAATAAGTGTGACCAGTATATTAGTTTATACAATAGGAAGAAAAACACAAAAAGTGGTGGAAAAAGGTCTTCTTCAGAATGTCTGAGATGTGTGTCATTAATTCGATGTCGATTTATTTAGAAAAAACCCAGAGTTCGGAAAGAAAAGGAACAGCCACAAACTCTACTGGGAAGTCTTGGTGCATCAATTAGTGCAGCCATATTTAGAAATGAAACTGCATTTGAAACAAGAGGAAGGCAAGCAATGCACGAGAAAAAAAGAAAAATTGATGTGCCTGATGATGTTCGTCTTCTTGGAAAACATTATGCTTACAAGAAGTACCCAAGAAGAAAGTGTCGCTTTTGTGCATATAGGCTGAATTCTTTCGGAGAAAGACAAAATACAAGAACAAACAATTATTGTCAAAAATGTGGCAAATATGTTTTCTATGCCTGTTTCAAAAACTTTCATACACAAAGCAAAGTGTAATTTGACATTGCTTAGTTGGACTTTGTTTCTATTGTGTTTATACAGTAAACTAACCTATTGTATTTCAATTCCGTTGAAATTTTAAATTTTGAGTTCAAACAAGTTGTTACAGTAATTTATCACTATAATGACTACATATTATATACACAGTCAAATCTGTGTAATTCAAACTTTGTGGAATTACAAAATGTTAGGATTACGAAATGTTCGATTTACAGAGATTCAAATTAGAGAGTGTTAATTCAAGGGACCTGAGAGCTTTGTTCAGACTGGTAAAAGTTTGAATTACATGATTACATGAGTTTACTGTACCTGAGATGTTTTATGTATTTTTCAACATTGATGAAATTGAATTCTTTAAATGTATCAGGAAGAAATTCGAGGCATCTGTTTTCAAATTACTGCTCTAAAACTGTTTTGAAACATGCTTTAAGGTCTTCAACTGATGCACCACCAAGGCATTTGACATTACCAACCATAACTTGTCGGTGAAGAGATTGGCTGCTATCTTGGGGAAGACTGATACACGGTATGGATGGATAGCTCTCAAGCAGTTTTGTTGCAAAGTGCATCACTGGTTGCCAATTTTCTTGGTGAAATGTATGCCTGATGATGTGCCTGATGATGAAAACTGGTTGCCAATTTTCATATGGTATGTACTATATGAAAATCATCAATGAGTACCTGCATGTACATCTTTTGCTTAAAAAAATGGTAGTGCAATAAAGATAACAAGATGCAAATAATCTGTTTGGTTGCCATTGAGACCAAGTACAAAAAAAATTGTGTATTCATGAAATCTTCTCTAAAGTTGCAAGCTGAGCATACATACCTTGACAGTTTACTTGACTTTTGATCTAACAATTGATCTATTTTCATCAGCACGCTGCTTCCTTTTGTTATAAATGGTTCTGGGGTGATCAGAAAATCCCATATGCAAACCTGCTAAGAGCCCTTGCAGTTTGAAGACAATTGAGATGCTTAAATAATATGAAAGAAACAATTTATGAATGATAATGTTCTAAATATTATCAAATAAAATATTTTAAATTGTTGAAGAGAAAAAGAAAGAGAAAAAGTTTTGTCATTTATTGTTAATTCTCAATCCAAACTCAGAGTGATCATTTTTTTAGATACATATCATTAGATCACCTCATTTCGAAAATAAAGAATCTGTTGTAGAAGGCTAGCAACTCCTTGATTAATGTGTTCATTTTGTATTTCAGCGTTTCTGCAACACTTCGACACAATGATATTCTGAATTTATTCAAAAATACCTGGTGCTTTTTTATCTGCAAAAGCTTTCATTTTATCGGGCTGATGGGTTTCTCTCTGCTGTGCTTCATCCATAAGTGCAATGTTCTTGTGGAATGTTTCCATAATTTTCGATACTACTTGTGTTAAGAAAGACACGGTATTGTTATTGGATTGCACAAGGGCAATAATCAGCCTCAATTACCAATAAATAACTTAAAAAATGAATTTTAAATACATGAATGACTTTGTATTTTCTTTTAATTTTTATTTTCTGCCAGGTTTATTAGCACCGGTTGTTTCCAAGATTTCTTAGTACTTCCAATTTGAAATGTTCTCTCCTTGTACTCTGTATTTGTTGGAGTTGATCTTGAACGCTATAAAAAATTTTCACATTAAATTTTAAGTTAAGTTTCTTGAATTTAAGCAATGTTAGAAGGAAGCATATTTTTGTCGAATATAGATTTTGTTTAAAAATTTTGTGTACAAAACATTATTTACCTTGCGTTTGTTTAGTGGTATGTACTCAGCATGACTGGTAATAACTAGATTTTTATCTGCCTTTTTAAGGTGTTTTTTGACTATCAAGTTTCCAGCATGGTTTTCATTAATGGATAAAAGTACAGCAAGTAGACACTTGGACATGACACTTTCTCATTTGAGCAAATAGGATTTTTTTAATGGAAAGCAACGTTTGTGCTATTCTTATGACATTCTTCTCGGTTGTGCTTCAAGCAGACACAAACTTCTTGAAAAATACCAAGCTCAAGAGCCTCTTTGAAAGTCAGCTGTTTTCGATGCCCGCAACAAATATTTTGTATTTCCACTTCTGGTTGAGCGGGAAGCAAAAAAATATTTGATTTCTTCGTGATAAATTTGTCAAAATTGCAATAAGCCATAATATCTTTTAAGTAACAGTGAAAACTTTTAGGTAACACTAAAAGGTAGACACCTTTCAAAAAATTTATTTCCTACCAAAACAAATCATTGCAAAATATTCAACTTTTCAGCGCTTTCCAAATTGCGTAGGTAGATGGTGGAACTGAAGAAGACATGATCCTGGCTGTTTGCTTGTTCTCTCTGGAATTTAGAGGTGAAAGATGGATGATGGAAAGCAAGACATGAAAAAGGAAAGATTCTAAACTTTGACATCTTTTGGGTGGTTCTGAAGAATAAGTCATAGACCAAAAATTAAGATAAAAGACAATCTTTGCTACATGATATGCCGAGAGCATAAAGCCAACGCTGTTTATCATTCTCTTAAAGAATGTTTTTATCAGATAGCAAATTCACTCATTGAAAAAACAACTTGCAAAGAGTTTGTGGTATATTAAAGACTGGTTAAGCTTTTTTGAGTATTTTCTAACCCTTTGAGTCTTATTTTTGCAGCTTATTTTAGTTTTCATTTGCAACTTGAAACTGTACTTATATTCAACTCGCTGTTGTTTCTAACAACAGATCAGGAAATGGTATCTGTTAACCAAACCATTGAAGAATCAAATGTCGATCTTAAAAAGCTTATCTTTAAAACACTTCCTTATCTTTTCATGTTGAGTACAGCTAGTCAATATTTTTTGGCAGCATGATGGGTTTGCCATTGCTAGCATAAACCCTCATAATTTTTAAACTACTTGTTGGATCTGGCTTTTCTTGTTAAAAAATGCAGGCCATAAAATGAGGACTAGAAAAATGGGTTCCTTGAAAAATTTTATATGTGTTTTTGCTCATTGAAATTTTACCGTTCAAAATCTCCGGTTTCAAATTTTTTTTGGGTGAGAATAACAGCTGTAAAGTCTCCATCCTAGTGCACATGGGCTCGCAATTTCCACCATATCTGTATATCTGTAATTATGTCCGTCTTTGTGGATGTGGTGGTGATAGATGTAGTTTTGGTCGGGGTTCTGTTTTTCGTGCTGGTCTCTGTGGTGATGGTGTTGATGGTGGTGATGCTCCTAGTGATTGAGGAAGTTTGGTTTTGATTGTGATGTTTGCAGCTCTTGTGGTGGTGCTCTTGGTTGTTGTGCTCTTGGTGGTTGTTGTGATTCTTGTTGTTCTAGTGATTGAGGAGGTGGCGAGGAGGAGTTGTAGTTAAGGTGATAGCTGTTGTCAAGGTGGTGGGGTTGCTGTTTTGATTGTCATGTTGGTGGTCATGTTGGTGGTCTTGTTGGTGGTCTTGTTGGTGGTCTTGTTGGTGGTCTTGGGTGGTCTTGCTTGTTATTTAAGTTGTGTACTGTTCTTTGTGCTGGTCTTTGTGTTTGTGGCATTGGTGATTGTGATGCTTGTGATTTTAGTGACTGATGAGCTGTAATCGTAGTTGTGATGTTGGTGGTCTTGCTGGTGGTCATTTTGTTCTTGGATGGTCTTGTTTGTTGTCTTTGTAGGGTTCTGTTCTTGGTGCTGGTCTTTGTTATTGTGTTCTTGGTGATGGTGATGCTCATTTTCTTAGTGATTGACGAGCTGTAGTCCTAGTTGGAATGTTTGTGGTCTTGCTTGTGGTCATTGTGGACTTAGGTGGTGTTGCTTGTTTTCTTCATTGGGTGCTTTTATTCATGCTAGTCTTTGTGGTTGCGGTCATGTTCTTAGCAATTTACGAGCTGTGGTCTTGGTTGTGATGTTGGTGGCCTTGGTGGTGGTCATTGAGGTGGTGATCTTTGTGTTGGTGATGCTCATGGCCCTAGTGATTAAGGAGGTTTCATCCTTATTGTGTTGTTGGTGGTCTTTGTGGTGGCGCTCTTGGTTGTTGTTGTCTTGGTGGTTTTGGTGATGATGGTAATTTCTGGTAAAATTTCTATTCTGGTAGTTAGTAAATCGCCTTTAATATTAAAATTTCTAGTAGTTAGTAAATCGCCAGCAAGCAGGATTGAATGGATTTAAGGGGCTTGGTCCCTATTGAAAATGGAAAATTATGAGATTTTTGGAAAAAATTGTTTTCCTGTTTTTTTAACAATTGAACCTTCCTCTTTCAAAAAATGTAGCATTTTGCTATAAATTTAGGAATATTTCTTCATAATTCACGATTTATTATGAGCAACTCAGAAATGTTACCTCAGAATACCCCCAGTAACACAATATTGATTATTACCGGCCCCAAAATAATGGTCTCCCCTCACTAGCCTTACAAACTGTAATTGAATTGGATGCTTTTAGTGAGAGATTGCATTAAAGAGACGTTCAGGGGCCTTGCATGAAGTACCTCTGCTGTTCTTCACGCTCCTTTCATTGCTCGCCTCATGATAACATCTCGAAAATTTTACAACAAAATCTTTGAAAACTACGGGAAATTCACGAAACAGAACTAGAAAAAGGACAAGGAAAAGCAAAAATACTAGAGAAGTATCAGAGAGTACAGGTGAAGTATGCAGTGGAACCAACTGTGCAGAGGTTAGGTCACAAAAGAGCTACCAACAATTTAAGTAGAGTAAGAAGAATAAAAATGAAAGGCAAATAATCATCAGGAAAGAAGCTTGGACCAATGATTGAAGCTCAATCAAAGGAGGAAAGTCGCAGTTTGGGAGGTTTTTATGTTTGACTTGCTGAAACTTATTGACATGTTGTCAGTTGTTTGTTGCCAAAGTTGCAAAAAACCTGGGTTGCACTTGTGCGAAGCCCTTCATCAAAAATTTGGTTTCAGCCAATGCCTCGTTCTTGACTGTCCTAAATGCTGTTGGAGTCAAAAATTCAACACTTCAAGCTATGCAAAAATTGATGGCAAGTCCAGAAATAACATGGAGGTAAATGTTCAAACAATAATGGCTTTTCGAGAAATTGGTGTAGGCCTTGTTGATTTTGCAACCATCATGAACATGGCTTAACCTATGACACAGAAAAGTTACAGCAGCATTGCAAGTCAACTGCATGAAGCATTGGTAGATGTTGCATCCAAAAGTATGAAGCAGGCTACTGAAGAGGTCAAAATGAAGGAAGGCACAGCTGACATAGCAGCAAGTTTTGGTGGAACTTGGCAGAAACCAGGACATTATTCTCTTAATGGGATTGTGTCAGCAATTTCCATTTCATCAGAAAAGGTGCTTGACTATGAAGTGAAATAAAAAAATGTAAAGGCTGTGATGCACAAGGTAATTTGGACAAGGCATCCAAAGAGAACATGAATTGGAAAATCCAGCATGCATGCATCACTCAGGTTCATCAGGGCAAATGGAAGTTGCTTGAGTACTGGACATTTTCAAAAGGTCAGAGGAGAGGTATGCGTTAAGATACAATGCTTGTATTGGAGATGGAGACTTCTCTACTTTTAGCTGTGTTTCAAATGCAAAACCATATTTCATTCATTCCATTTTTCATTTCCATCAATCTATTTTATATACAATTTAATACATATTACAAAACAACTAAATACAACTACAATAATAACAAATTAATTACATCAAACAAAAAATAAATTAATATGAGACTGTATATAAAATAGACTGATTAAGGAGAAGCTCTCTAAATAGATAAACTCCCCCCCCCCCATAAAAGAAAAATTTAAAGAAAATTATCATTTAAAACAACAAATATATATATAAATATGAATACAAATATAAATGAAAAAGATAAGCCTCATCAAATTCAATAGTTAAGCAAAGGAGTCAATAAAGTACGCTTTTAATTTAGATTGAAAAACAAATTGAAGCAGCAACTTGTATAAAAGGGGAAGAGTATTCCATAATTTGGAGCCAAAATATTGTACTGTTTTGAGGCCATAAAGGGTTGTTCGCTTCAAGGAAATGAATAGATGATAGTTGCCCTCTCTTATGACAAAGGGGTCATAATATGCCAATGATACGAAAAAAATGACCGGAAACTACTTTGCAGGTTTTCTGGACGAGCACTTCGAGAACATGAACAAAGAGGCTGGGAAGAGATCTCGCATATGGGTTCAGGATGGAGATCCTTCTCAAAACAGTATGGCATTAAAAGAGGCCATGGCAAGAGTTAATTCAGTTCTCCTGCCAATTCCCTAGCATAGTCCACATATGAACCCAATATAGAACTTCTTTGGAATTGTCAAAGACCGTTTCAAGATGGACCCAAGAGAAAGAAACATTGAAGTTCAAACCATGGAAGAGTTTGAGAATAGAATACGATGTATAATGAAAGATATACCCTTAAAAACTACAAACTCGATAATAGAATTAATGAACAAAAGAATGAAACTTATTATTGGTAATAGAGGGGAACGACTCAAGTATTTAGATTTTGCATATTTTGACTGTGCTGGTCTTGCCAAATACTCATACTGTACTTGGTGCAGTTTACAATCAACTGGGTGTTCTTTTTTGCCACAAATAATAGACATAAAGAAGCTTTAAAGTATCTTTTAAAGTCCCAAGACATATTTTGCAAAAACTGGCACAGAAAGTTTATGTTACCTTCAAACAAAGTTTAATGAACTTGTCATAAGATCTTTGCTTCTTGGCACAATTGATTCGGAAGAATTAGCTCTACCTTCAAACAAAATTTCCAATCTCTACCCAAAGAATCATCCTATTTTGACTTCAATATCTATCGAGAAGCTCTTCAACCATGATGAAGCATCCAAGTTTACTTTAATTTGGAATGTGTGTTTTGTTCAATTGCTTGACAGACCATTTAGTTGGATTGATTACCCACCACTTTCTAAAACAGTTGTTTTTGGTGCAGATCAGCAAGTTTGGGCTCATCTTAAGAATCTGCAATTCACTTTTCCAAAGAGGTATAGCTGGATTTCTGTCATATTTTTGGGGTCTTTTCTTAATTTTTCCAATGCCCATGACAAACTTTTGAAAAGATATGGAAAGTTTCACCTCGAAAAACATGCTATCTCATATTTAGACGAACCTAGTGGGGCAAAAGTTCAATACCCTACTTCAATGAAGGATTTTGATACCTCTAATGAATTCTATTATCATGACATAGTGGCTGGTCTAACAGAGCTTTGTCTGGCTTACTTGAAACACGCAGAAAAGCCAACAAATGCTGATATTTCATTAGATAACATAAACGTTGAGAAGCTTATTATGTTTTGTGAAGAAAACTCAAAATATAGCCCTGCTTTAAAAATTTTATCAGATTATTTGTTGCATGAAGGAGTTGCAGTCTTAGGGCTACTTGAAGCACAGAAATTTGGAGATTTTAACCTGGATACTGTTTTTACTAAGATTCTTGCTCCTCTGCATTTTACTACCAGGGGTATTAACTATGGTCCAGCTTTAACATATCACCTTTAAGACATAGTCGGCTTCGAAAATCGGAGGAAACAGCAATAAAAAACATTGGGTTGTGAACAAATCTTTATATCCTGGTCATTGTAGACCACAGGATCAAAATCTAGAAGCTATGTTTAACAGTCCAAGCTTGGAACTGTCCAAAATGTATTAAATAAGTCAGCATCAATACAGGAGAGGGAACATTGTCATCAAAATTTGAAAGCTGAACTAAACATAAGTATTTCTGCATCAAAGCCAGTTATACATAGATTCAGGCCTAACTCTATATGCCGATAAAGAGCTGCATGGCAAAGAGGACTAGTAAGAGTGTTTATTCAATTGAATTGCAATAAGTAGCAGGAAGCTTCTACACATGAAATAGTTTCATTGGACTCTGAATCCCTTGTCTTAAATCCCGTCCTTGTAATTGCCAGAAAAACAGGTATTGAAAGGCTTCAAAAGTCTGCAGCAGTTAAAATAGCACAAAAAATGGCTGGTGTCTTGAGAATCCTAAATTTTCAGAAATTTTGTCTGTTCCAAGAATAAAGACATCTAGACAAAAAACAGCGGCATTAAATCAAGCAAAATGCCGAGTTGAGGCAATGACTTCACTTTTGCTGCAGTCAATGGGTAAGCAAACTAAATTGTCTGAAAATTGTACACCACCACAGTTTCTGAAAAAGGCTTGATCAAAGATAGGCTTGCACTTTGCTAAAAAGTCTGACATAACCTCATGGTTGTTTAAGAATTTCAGTTCTGCATTCTTTGATCAAGAAAAGCTTGAAGATTTCTGTAGCAGGGCGACTGGTGTTTCATGCATGATTCAGGACTGCATGTTTGACGTTCGTAATTTAGATATCCCAACATGTACATACAATGAAATGTGCCAACTAATGATAAATAAAAAAGTTTTACCCATAGATAATGCCTATGCAAATCAAACCAGACATTTTACAAATCAAATTCAGACATTTTAGGTCGATTCAGACATTTGACTGTAGGGCTGACCAGACTAAGAGGTGCACTAGGGTGACATGAGCACCAATCCATGTTTCACCTCTTCAGTATAGTGGTATTCATATAGATCAACAGGAGCAAATGAAATGTTACAAAACTAGGTGGCTTGAATGAGACTTTGGACGTTCTAAAATTATAACAGCATATGCCCGCTTTTGTAAAAACCTAGAATCCTTCAAAGCAATGTATTTGCCTCATAACACTACACATGTGGTCATTGATGGCAACTGTGGGATTTTTGCTGCCTAAAGTGTTGATTATTTTGGAAATATATCTGCTTCATTGCATGATTATTCTTGCTATAATGCTGAGGATGATACTGCAGTATTCTATGGATTAAGCACATTTTTATCTTGTTGAAGCAAGAGGTAGCTCAGTAATAAAGCACTACCCAAAAGCAGGTAATGTGACAATACTTTTCTTAGAACATGAAATAATTCAAAATTTGCTTAGACATTATTCAATCAATTTATTTTGTTCCACCCATAGTAAGTCTGTAGACATAGAAACAAAAAAAACAACTAAGAAAGTAAAAGAGATTGCTGGATTCAAAAAGTCATGCTCAAAGATTTAATTGAATTTTTACATCAATGTTCAGCTATTATTTGCCAACATAATGGATTCAGAGAGTTTTAAAACTATACCATGCATCATTGAAAGCCTAGGTGCATTGAGCATTTTTACAGGGAATGACAAAAATCCTGGTGTTCGTCATATGACAAAGCCATTAGCATTAAATGTTTACAAAGAAGCTTGTGAGAAAGGTATCCTTTAGTTCCTTGAAGATTTAAACACAAATCAACTAATTGGAAATGATGACTGCAAGCAATCTTTTTACTTGGTGTATGCAAGAATTTATTTTTTCATATACAGAGTATGAATAAGAAAGCTTCCAAATGTGTATTGGTTGTGTCTGGTGGTATGTAAACTTCAAAACTTTAAAGGGACACTGGCTACCAATATTCTTGTGGCCAGTTAAATAAACTTCCACCTGTTGATGGAGCACTGAATGGAATATTTTTGAGGTCAGTGTTCCAAGCCCATGAATATAGTCAAATTTTTAAAAAAACCATCAATTACTTAGATTCACTGATGCATGGATTTGAATCATGTAAAGATTGCTTACGACCAGTTTTAAACTTGAACTTAGGATCAAGTGGACAAATTGTCATCAGGAACATTGATGAAGCACTACAAATTGAAATAGATGATGCTAATGAGTCAGATAGCCCTGTTGAATGCTCATGTAAGGAACACCATTCAGACACACAAAGTGAAGAACTTTTGGAAAGCCCGGAATACCAAGTACTCATCAATAGTTACCTAGCTTTTGTAGGTAACCAGGAAAGGCATGACATTTCCAATAGCAATATTCTTGAGACAACAATTGAACAAGTCCAAGATATTGATGATCTAGAAAATGAAGCATCAGTCTCAGAACAAGATCATGACATTTTTGGGTTTGGAAACTGGCTTAATATTAAATTTGACTTCATAGTTTAATCTAATTTACAGTTTACATATATGATAAAGAAAAAAGACTCTAAAACAAATTGTGTTTATAGTGTTCTGTTCCATTGAAACTTCATACTTGGTAAATTAGCTTGTTTTGTTTCTGCAAAAGATATTGGTTTCACAGTGCAGACTTTACCATTTATTTTGAAGGTTCCCTATACAAGGAAGAAAAAAATCCAAAATATAAATTGTGTTTATAGTGTTCTGCTCTATTGAAGCTTAGGCCTTGTGCTTTTTAAATTAGATTGTTATTTTCCTGTTTTCCTGTGTAAATTTTATCGTTGTAAAAAGTGCTGTAGCTGAAATTCAGACAACCGCATACTAGGAAATCGGAATTAAATCATGAATATATAAAAATATTTTCGTAAATTTGCAATGTGCGAAAATGAATGTTTTCTAAGACATCCCTTTTTACTTTCAACTCATCCATGGATTTATCTCTTCTGTTTGAATTTGTGGTAGTTCAGGACAAGAAAAAGCCATAAAATAGTCATATCGCAAAGTAGGGAAATGATTCATTGATTCTTTTTGTTTCCATCGCTGGCTTTGTAGTATATACTGGCGCATGCCTCTCTCAAGACGCTACTCGGACACCATGGAAATAAGAACCGTTTCAAACTTTCCCTCCAAAACACTGGCATTCCCCAAACCTTACTGCGAATGTTCCATCAATACATTTTTTCGAAAGTGTCGTTTGCATTCTAAACTTTGGCCCTTCCTATCCCCAACAAGTTGGTTAAGAGTTTCTAGGCATCTGAGCAGCATTTGCATTTAGAAACTACTTTTGCGTCTTTTTCCTCAGTTTGCCAGTGAAAATTGAAGTATCTCCACTGACAGTCCCTCATTTCATTATCCCGTTCATTGGTGCTGTTGTTACAGCCAGGGTAGCGCGTGGGTTCTTTTCCAGCTGCAAAGATGGGGATGTCTTTATCAAACACAATTTCCTTGGAATATGTGGACTTTCAGGCTGCAAAATGGATAGTTTGCCCCTAGAGAAGACGCAACATATCTTTCCAGGCCAAAATTACCTTGGAGTAACAAAAGTCATTCAAAAAGATGACATCTGCATTCTCTGCCCCAAGCCATACATAGCTGGTACTGGCAGGATTAGTAAATACCCTAAACATATCATTTAGGGGGTCAAGTATGAATGTTTTGCCGCAGTTGGTGAGACCCCAATAATGATGTTACGATGCTTGCAGCGACCTTTTGTCAATAGCTCCCTAACAGCATCCACAAAACTGAAGGCATTGACCCCATTGTTTCTCAAGATCCCTGGCACAGTTTAGCCACAAACCGCCACACAGTTGGGCACAAGGTTCCAAAAGTGCTTCCCTCACAATGGCCATTTGTGACATTGTGCCACGTGCAATAGTAGCTGATGCAATTTGCATATTCCACGCATTCTCGATCAGTTCATTTCTGCATTTCGCTGGCTTTTCTAAAACAAAGTTGGAAAGATCCACCTCTCTAAGGTCTTTTTGTGCCGTCGCAAGAGCCAAAAGTGGGACGTCTTCCTTAATACTATTTTGGGAACATCAAAATTTGATATTCTCGTGTCTTTGGCAATCTAGAAGGGCCTGCAATCACGAAATCAGAATGTTCCTCTCTAGAACAAGAGCTGCCAGCTCACAACTTACTGGATTTGCATGTGCGAGGTAATTGGCCAGAAGACAAATCAGGGTGCCTGGGGCTGTGCAATGCATTGGAATCTTCTTTTATAACATATTTATATGGACTGTAGTAATTGTGGTGCATCTTGTGTGCAAAGTGAACTGAAAACCATGGGCATCAAGTAAAAATCAATTCGCAGCAAGCCACCACTTATTCCCTGACAGCAAAATTGCCATATGAAAATGAGAGCCACCTTGCTCCAACTGGTGCTGTTCCTCTCAGCATACTCAGTGTTTTACGGCAACCTTAGAATTTCCCTGAGAAAACAAATCTACTGTTGCATCTGCAAACGATTCTCTTGTTGGAAACTTTATCCTATCAGCCTGGCTATACGTCACAATATAACTTCACCTAGCTGTGGGTTTTCCTGTATAAACAGAAAATTCGTTGCAGAACCCATTCAGTGAGTCTGCCCTCATTCACACTTTTATGCCGTATTTTGTTTGTTTGGCAGGCAAATATTGTTTCAAGCTGGAACGCCCTCTAAACTTTATCATGGCCTCATCGATAGCAAAACATTTATGTGGGTTATATGCTTTCAAACAATTTTTGCGAACAGCATCAAGGACAGGTCTCACTAAAATGGTTTATCAAAGTCTTGCAAACTTTTGGGTGGCATCTTTGTCCTATCAGCAACATGAAAGTATTCATTAATTTTTTGGAAGCTATTCCTCGACATCAGATTTGAAATGAAGGAATTTCCAAATACTGAATCTTTGCTCCAATATTGCACAAATGATGGAAAGTTCACAATGCTCATATAAACTCTGATTCCCAGATGAAGTTTGATTTCTTCGACAGTTGTTGGATACCTATCATTGTCTGGAACCATTGGAGGAAAGCGAAGTTCGAAAAAGTTCATCTCACTTGCATCTTCACCCAGGGATTTTGCTGGACCAACTGGTGAAGTAAACTCGAACAAAGTCTTTTAAATTCTTTGTCCAATTGCCCTGTTCTGTGATGTTTTACTCATCGCTCTCTTCCCTCTCATTGTCTTTCGTTTTGCTTAAGCCTAGCGAATCATCGATGGCTTCATCGCTCTCTTCTTCGACATCCACATACATATCTCGATAGTTAAGTCGACTTTTCATCTAACAATTGATCTAATTTAATCAGCACGCTACTTCCTTTCATTCTAAATGGTTCTGGGGGAGCAGAAAATCCCATAAAAACTTGCTAAGTGCCCTTGCTGAGATAAGCCAAATCCATTCAGATATAAACCACAGTCAGTTTGAAGACAATTGAAACGCTGAAATGAAAACAATTAAAGAATGATAATGTTCCAAATATTATCAAATAATATATAGTTACTTTACAGTGTATTATTAAAAGAAAAGGTTTGTTACTTATTGTTATTTTTTTAACCCAAATTCAGGGTAATCATTGCTTTTGATAGAAGTATGATTGATCACCTCATTTCGAAAATAAAGAATCTGTAGTAACTCGTTGATTAATGCGTTCATTTTGCTTTTCAGTATTTCTGCAATGCTACAACACAATCAAATTCTGAATTAATTCAAACCGGCCTGGTGCTTTTTTATAACATACAAAAGCTTGATGATACAACTGATGCACGCAAAAGCTTGTATTCAAAAATGTGTCAAACCAAATAATCCTGAACATGGAGATCCAAAAGGTTCTTAATCAGCAACGTGTATAATATATATACAAAAAACAGATAGTTCTCATTCCTGTCTCAAAATAGTTCTTTGTCTCAAGATGCACTGGACACTGCAACTGATGCATTTATCAACATAAGCTTGTATACTTCAGAAAGGCTTGTGTGCAAATGAAAATGATTAATGTACCTTAACAGTTCTTGTGAATTGCTCTGGTGAAAATCCAAATCTCTATAGATGAATAAAAGCTTCTGTTCAAATGCTGGGATGTTAAAAAGAGGACCATATTTTACTCTCAAAAGCTCCAATTTGCCAGCAGGTACACTATCCTTCCACTGAGAAAAAAAAGAGGATTCACCAGATCCAAGAATTCAAAACTTTTGAAATCTGCAAAACGATCTTTCAACATATTTGCCATGTTGTCAATAACTTGAAAAAAAGCTTCTTATAATTATGTTTTTTTATCTGCCCTTGTTGTTGTTGTACACCAGAAGCTTTTGTACACCAGAAATGTGTCCAGACATTACAGAGGCTCTATCATATGTCTGCATAATAAGCTTGCCTTTCAGTGACTCTCCATATTTGCCCAAAATTTGTTTCACAACTGCAGTTAGAACTGAAGTTGATCTGTTCGAGCTTACATTAAAGAACTTCAAAAATTTCTCCACCACTTCACCATTTCTTTCAAGATGAACAATGTCACTCAACTGCTCTTTGGTTGGAATGTCTGTAGTTTCATCTACCTGAATACTTAGAAAATTACATTCAGCAATATCTTTATCAATTTGATCCTGAATTACTGAATCAGTACATTCAATTAGATCATTCTGGATATCTGCTGGGACACCAGTAAAAGCTCCATCCCCTACACTTCCTCATTCTGAATCGTCTAATCACCTATGAGAACGTCATTCAAAAACAGAATCAAACTAAGCCATAAGCTTCAAAAGCTCCCTATAGTTTACCTTGTTTAAACTGGTACTAGATTCTTTGTGCCCCTTGAAGGTTAATTCTTGCTTGCCAAGATAAAGCACAGCTTCAGAAATAATTTGCAGCATACACCTATTCTGCCTCACTTCCTCGTTATAAGGTTCAACTTCCTCTCTCCTTGCTCTTGAGAACAAAACATCAACTCTATCAGTAAGATCAAATGTTCTCCAAATTTTATAGGCCTCCATGTAAGACTTATTTTTTCATGTTTCTAACAATCTGACAGAAAACCTTGCATATTATTATAGCCTGTCACGGTCCATGTTGTGGACTGAGTAGGTCTAAAGATCAAACATGGCTAACAGAAAAGACTGTTCTTACTTTCGCTGCCACAGAGTCAATCCTTTTTACTGTACCACTCTTCTTTAAAGACCTTACTCTGGTTCCTAATTGGAAGTTTTGGTACCGGGCGATTCTGCTGAATAATAAATTTCTGCTCAGCCACAGTTCTTGCAGAAAAAGATTTCATTAACAAATGAGACACTGTGTCCTGTGCACGAAACTGAGCCATTGTCAACCAATAAAGAAATTAAGGGGTTTCAAAGGTAAGTATATTGACAAACACCGGAAGTCACGTCTGTATTTACGAAAGTGACGCAGCGATGGAGAAGTCATGCTCTGAAATATTCGCATGACCATAGATTGTTTGTGGATCACAATGCAAGCATTTTAGCCAATCAAATCACTTTGTTCGATTGAAAATGTGACGTAGGAAGTGAGCAAGGTCATGCCATTCCAAAAGTGCATGACTAAAACGTAATAATCATCATGTTTTCAGGAGTTTTTCTATTGTTTCTATTCACTAAATTGGGATCCCTGTGATATTTGATTGACTAAATTGGAAACCCTTAACTATACTCAAACTAGAAGTATAGAAACCCTATGTTTGCGCCCTCCATAGTCAAATAATACTACGCAGAGGAGCCAATTGCAATTATTTTCCATGTAAGGAGTGTTTTATCTTGAATTTTTTTATTTCGTTCTTATAAATTCTATGTAAAAAAAAAATTCTTGAAAATCTTCAGTCTTGCTTAGCATGACCTGCATGACCTCTAGCTTCGCCACTGTTAGCTCCTGCAAAACTGCAGGAAAACTGTCAGTTTCGGCGGGTTTTCGCAGTATCTTGCTATTGAAACATATCCTTGTGTACAATGTAGGCTTGGAATATTGCTATCACTGCTACATGTCTAAATGTGTGTTGCATTCATTAAAGACCTTGTATTGAGTGTGAGTGTTAAATAACTTTGAAATTTAGACTAAAGCTGTCTAATAAAGTAGGAACTTTGTACTCACTGCTAGTTAAATGCAATACAAGAAATGTCTGTCCTTGTTCATGGAAATCTGACGTGCATTTTCTGGATCCTTTGAAAAATGTACATTTTTGACACTGCATTTCTTTATTTTTACACTGCCTTTTTGATGGAGGCATTCTTTATTGACATTCTAAGTAGAAATTTCTTAAATAACATGCAATTTTCTAATAAATGGCAAAATTCTATTTCAATGATATCAAAATGCAGAAACAAGGTATTGTTCCAGAAGGTGATACCCCTGGAAAATCCAATGCCAAAAAAGTAAGTGCTGTGAGTTCTATCAGCAACAAACTCTTTGTTGAATCTCTGAAAAAAAATGGGACCAAAGTATTCATGGTCGAGGGAGGAGATTTATCATCTTGTGGAATTCATGCAGAAAGAAGTATGAATGAATCAGGCTGTTCAAACATAGAAATTTGAATTTTTGGGAAGCATGTGAAGAATATTTTGCAAAAATGACATCTCATTCATCAATGAAATCTAAAGTTACATCGTATCTTGCCACTAATTTTAAAAACATTGAGGAGGCAGAGGAGTACTTTAATATTGATTACTTTTCTGGAAATCCTTCTCCTGACATCCTTTCTGAATCTTCACTCTCTGTGCAATTAACTACCAGTATTAATAACAGTGATACTAGTAATAATTCTTTTTTGATAGCTGTTTGAGTGGCTTTGGTAATTTGCCAGTAGATTTGCGGTTGAAGTTGCTTAATATTTTATTTCCTAAGTTTGCAAGAAATCTATCTACAGATAAGAATATCTTACGTAAATTTTCTGATGACTGCCTTTCAACTTATATGTCAGCTGTTATCAATCTTCATGAAAAAGGTAAATTTTTAAAACGAGACAATGGAAAGGAAACCTGTCTTCCAATTGGAAAGATGCCTTTTGGTCTTTTTGACTGCATAGTTAAATTTTTCTCCTTGCCCAAGTCCAATCGACTATCTTGTGAAGAGGATTATTAGCAGTGGCAGGTGAGCATGTATGCAAATTTTGGATCAAAATGGGGTTGTTTGCATCGAGGCCCATGTTGGCAATACGAAATTGAAAATGATTTAGATGTGGGGTCAATGGATTCTGTCTCTGGATGTGTTTATGTGCTTTCTCCAGATCCAGTATTTGATTAAAGTGACTTTTCAAATGCAGTTCAAGGTTCAAAAGGAACTCCAGAAGATGGTGCCATACTTGCAACGACACTCAAGATGAGTAGTTTATCTTGCCTTTATGGAGCAGATGCTAATTCCTTAACTGATAGTGATACAACAAGCTTAACATTATGGTCCCCACTTCCTGATTCAGTTGTCAGTCAAGAAAGATCAATGGGTAATGATTGTCAGCATGTGATTGCAAATAAGTATGGCCTTGGAAAAGAATGTAGGTCATCATCATCAGCAACAAAAAATCCATACATTTTTGATACAATGAAAGCCAAAGTAAATGTTCCATGTTTAAGTTGTCGTACTTTGCAAAATAAGATTCAAAAGATGGATTTTGAGAAATCTTCTGTCATACAGGATGCTATGTTGGACAAAATTGCAAAGGAGAATCCTGGTGGTAGGTTCTGGATAAAGGCAGACTGGTGTGATGTGAGTAGAGGGTGGAGGGAATCAATGCCACATGAATGGACAGGTGACACTGATATTGGTGAAAATGCATTGAAAAGGTTAAATGATTTATACGATAAGAGGAGAAATTTTAATGAGATGATAGATAAAGTAAGTTTCTCCAAAGAATCATTGTTGCTCTTGCTTCCTCCAAAGTAGATGCTCTTGCTTGGGATGTTGAAGGTTTCAAGCAGTTGATTGAAATGAACAAGAATTTGAAGAAAAGACAAACACTGTTCATGGATTTTTGGCTGAATCTGAAACAGGGCACAGTAATATCCCTCATCACCTGGCAAAACTCTGTGATGAACAACCTTCCTACCTCAAAAATATTTTCTTGAAGCACAGAGAAGTAGCTACTCATCTATTAATTTTTATGGTTTCCAGTGAAAAGAGAAAAGGATATAAAGCCATTTGCAGTTCCTGTAAGAGTATTGCCATTTCATTCTATAAGTAAATAAGATTACTTTGCAAATAAGATTCAAAAGATGGATTTTGAGAAATCTTCTGTCATACATGATGCTATGTTGGACACCATTGCAAAGGAGAATCCTGGTGGTAGGTTCTGGATAAAGGCAGACTGGTGTGATGTGAGTAGAGCGTTGAGGGAATCAATGCCACATGAATGGACAGGTGACACTGATATTGGTGAAAGTGCATTGCAAAGGTTAAATGATTTATATAATAAGAGGAGAGCTTTTTGCTGTAAACTTAGAATTGGAGCCAGAAAAAATGTCCTTACCTCTGATCTTGGACAAATGTTAGCTGAAGTTGATGCAAATCTGAGTTTCCTTGATAAGGGTTTGAAAAGTTCAAAGAAGATTTATAACGAGATGGTTCATAAAGTAAGTTCCTTCAAAGAATCATTGTTGCTCTTGCTTGGGATGTTGAAGGTTTCAAGCAGTTGATTGAAATGCACAAGAATTTGCAGGAAAAGACAAATACTCTTCTTTGATTTTTGGCTGAATCTGTAACAGGGCAGAGTAATATCCCTCAGCAGCTGGCAAAGCTCTGTGATGAACAACCTTCCTACCTCAAAAATCAGAGATGCAGCTACTCATCTATTAATTTTTATGGTTTACAGTGAAAAGAGCCATATGCAGTTCCTGTAAGAGTATTGCCATTTCATTCTATAAGTGTTGAGAAAGTTAGGGATTTAAGAGATGAATTGAAAGATGCTCTTATTGCCAGAGGTCTCATTGTTGTTGGCTTTGTCACTGGTTTAGAGTTTAATTCTATGCGAACCCAAGGAAGTCATCGCCCAGTGTCAGTTATATAATTAATGATGGATGCTAAAAAGAAAGCAGATAAGGTTCATATTAATTAAATAAGACAATTCTTAACATCACCTTCCTCTACACAAAAGCCAGTGAAAGAGCACCCAGACGTTCCTCTAGAGGACATAGTATTTTTAAATGAATTGTGCATGGATGGAAAAGGCATTGATAAAGCCATTTTTATTTTCAGAAGAGCAAACTTTTTTCCCTTTAATTTTGACCCATACCCTTGGTCTTCTGATAAAAGAATGACTACTGTCACTGCATGCTTCAAAGCATTTTTTGCCCAGTATTTGTATATACATTCAATTAATGAGTATGCAGAGCAAGGAATTGATTTTATAGAGCATGGTTCATTTCCAGAGATGTGTGTCCAGACAATGGAATATGTTCATGAAAGAGAAGATCGTGGTCATCTTTTAAAGCATTTGACAAACTGTTTTAGGCAAGGTTTATTTAGAAACATTAATATGAAGGCTTTCCTAGAAGCACTACAAGAACCAAAACAGGACTAACTAAGCAAGCTTTGACAGGAGAGAGGAAACAAAATGTGCATGATTGTGAACTTATCTTGTCTAAAGGTGTTCTTGAATTCATGGAGAGCAAATGTTATAGAAATGAAGCTGATCTTGTTCGTATCATTAGGAACCGGTATAGAGCTGTTGAAGGTCGTGGGTTCAGTGAGGAAGACAGGTCCCATCATATCAAGGCAATGCTTCATTGGTTGATGAGAGACTGGATCCCCTCCTTTGATAAACAATCAATTGATTTTAGGTTATTAGATGTAGCCAGGAATATTAGTATAAGTAAAGTAAATGGACTAACCAGGGAGATTGTTGTAGGGTTAATTTCAAATCTAACCAGTCTGGAACTTAGCAGAGCAGAATATAAAAGTAGGAAAATTTCACCAGAACATCCCAACAGTGGGACTAGTGATGATTTTGAATCATTAATATCAACACTCCATGAAATGCTTGGAGATGCATTTGATACCAAGGAATTCTACAATTCATTTCCAATAATATTGAATGAGTTTTACAAAAGGATAAGTTCTGATAGCACCTTCTATTACTGGACTGGAAAAAAGAACAGATTTCGCGATTTTCCACTGCAATCATTTAACAATACCTTACAAAACAAATAAGACAGATTTGATATCATACAGCAATCTAGAAGAGCAGATACGGACGTATTTTGAGCATGAAGGGGAGATTACCTATACACAATGCAACTACTGTAAGAACAAAGTTCCACAAATTCAAAGAAACTTTACCACAACCTCCAGATCCAAATGAATCTATTTTAACAATATTCTTTAGGTATTTTCGGTCTTTTTAATTACTTTTAAAACTATTAATTCTTATAATACATTGGAATCCAAAGATACTTCTATCCAGACTGGCAAATATCATTATGATTATTATTACTATTCTGACTACCAATATTTGTATGATATTACAACTTTGTGCAACTGATGTCACCTTATCCAATGGCTGCATTTGGTATCAAACCCAGAGTAACAACTTGAAAATTCCTTCTTGCCTCCTGTTCTAAGAATTACTTTACATAAGCTTAATGTTTTCATTCATGTATAAGGCACCTGACTAGGGCTGTCCAACTCCCCAAATTTTACTATTCGATTATTCGGATAGAATATAAGCGATTATTCGGTTATTCGGCGAATATGGGCGTAAACATGGGTGTGATAGGGTGTGGTCAATAAAATACAATAGATGATCAAATCTCTCTGCTAAGATTTAAAACTCGCAAGATTATAAATTTATTGTGGAAAGCGATTGTTTGTAAAACATACGCATTGAAATATGTTCAAGTTGTCATTAAATTTTTATTCAAAAAAAATTAAGGCGTTGACATTTTCTGGCAGCAGACTGCATCTCTTCTTATTAACGATGTTCCCTGCAGCAGTAAACACTCTTTCGGAGGGGACTGAAGTTGCGGGAGCACAGAGAAATCTTTTGGCCACTAATGCAACCTTGGGAAACCTTTGAGCATTCTGCTTCCACCAAATTAATGGGTTGCTATTAGGATGCATGGCAGGTTCCTCAAGAAAGTAGCTGTACTCATCTCGTAGTAGCTGTTGGTCATCATAATAATCTGATCCAAGTAGAAGTACCATGACAGATTTCTTTGTAGCAGGTTCTTCCTCCACAACGGGTTCTTTATCAGTCGTGACAAGAGTGAACAGAAACCTCACATGCTCTTGAACAAAAAATTGCATTTCAGAAGACAGGAATTTGAGGTTCTTGTGTCTTGGGTCTAAGGCAGATGAAACTGCAGCAACAGAATCACCCTTCAAATCCATAAAAAATCTTTCCTTCAAGGCCTGTGAAACTTTCCTTTTAAATTCTCGCAGTAGCTGCGAATCCTGTATTTTCACATCAAAAAAATTTTTCAACAATCCAGTGACGGCAGGAAGAATACAAAAAACTGATGTGTTTTGCTCCGAAGACATTGCAGTTGTTGCTATTTGTAACGCATGAAGAACAGGTAACAGAGAAGTAATTTTGTTCCACTGAACTACGCTTAGAGACAACTCTTCCTCTTTTGTTGGCTTGACAATATTGTGATCAGACAGAACTGCTTGCACGCATTGCTTTTGGCTCTCCAAACGCTGAAACATTTCGAAGACACTGTTCCATCTTTCTTTCAATTACTTTCAATTTAATCTGGGCTGCTTCAAGAGCTGTTGTTGCTGACGCAGATTTCTTAAAATATTTGACAATTTTGGAAGCAGCTTTGATGAGTAAATTCACTTCTTCGATTGCAAAGCCTTCCTTTACAGCTAATTGCAATGTATGGGCAAAACATGGCAAATCTTCCCAGTCTTCGCAAAGTCTCTCTGCAGCTACCTGGTTTGCAGCGTTATCTCTCACACAGACGCGAATTTTTCCTTCCAAACTCCACTCCATCTTCACCATCTCCAGACGTATTGCCAGGTTCTCTGCCGAATTTCGCTCGTCCATTTCACTGGTATCTAAAACAAATGTCTGCATCTCCCAGTTTGTATCTATAAAACGGGCAGTTACAGTAATGTACGACTCAGTTGCAAGTGAGGTCCACGCATCAGTAGTTATAGAAACATCAGTAATGTTTTCCAAAGTTTTTTCTATATCTCTCCTGACTTCGTTGTACATTTTATTAATGCGTCTCATTATTGTTTGGTGAGATGGGACTTTATAGTCTGGCTCAATAAAACCCATAAATTGACGAAAGCCTTTACCCTGAACCATGTAAGTTGGCATCATATCTAAGACCACCATCTTTGCTATCAATGTGGTGATTTGTTCAGCCCTACCAGAGTTACACTTTTGTTGCCCAATCATGTAGTTTGTCATTGTTTGCTGATTTTTCGGTACATGTTGGCTACTTTGGACAGCTGAGGCTGCTGCGGAATCTCGGGATGGAGGCTGATTAGAAGTTGGAATCTGGACGTTTTGTTGTTGAGGTTGACACACTGTTGGGTGTTTGCTGCGGACACGTGACAACATGGAACTTGTTCCACCACGATAACTAAAACGATCTTCGCGTCTTACACTTAACTTGTTCTCGTCTATTTTTGCAAAATATTCCCAAACCAAACTTGATCTTTTCATCTTATTTCCAGTCGCTCATTGAACACAAAATTATGTTGAAAATGATTTTCACCGTTTAAATAAATGTTAAAATAAAACTTACTCAGTAAAGTACTAACAGTTTTTCCGCTCTAAAATGACTCCTAAACAATGCCACATATGACTTCCTATTTATACGATTTTTCTAAGGTAATTTCAGCATCTTTACATCATACCTTGCTGATAAGAGCCCCCTCAAAGCAAACTACGAAGCAGTTGCCATGGAAAGCGATTAACTAAATCACAATAAACAGCATTCCCAGCCTATTTTAAGCGATTGATAAGTAAGGTTCAAAATAAACCTAGTTACGTAATGTCTCAACACCATTACCCAGAAGAGGTGCTTATATCTTTTATCATAGACGTAAAATTCTTTGATTTGGAAGTGGCAAAAACTTACTGAAGACTAACTCATTGAAATTTGGCTGTATCAAAGAATGCAACTCCAGTAAATTATTCAGATTCGAAAACTATTTTTGTAATATTTTCCTTTATTATAGGAGAACCCATTCCGCGTACCCTGATTAGCGAATTCCCCCGTCCCCATATCAGGATTGCCTCGATGCCATATCTCAGGTGTCCATAAGGCTTTGATGATTCAGAGCTTTATAAATGATCTTCGATAAACCTGAACCAATTCTTCGCAGGTTTAACAACGCTATGCAGACCCCCTACCCACCCAGTTTGCGTATGGGTGCAGTTTTCCCCGCAGCATGCATGCATGTTTATTTTTGATCTGTCATCGCTATTTGATCAGTCATTCTATTCGACTAGTCATTGCTATTTGATGATCAGTCATCGCTATTTGACCAGTCTTGCTATTCGATCAGTCACTGCTATTCGATCAGTCACTGCTATTCGATCAGTAATCGCTATTCGACCAGTCATTGCTATTCGACTAGCTGTTGCTATTCGGTTAATCTTTGCTATTCGAATAATCGAACTATTCGGTTACATCTGAATATTCGATTAGTGTATGACGTAACCGAATACCTAGCCAAGCAACCGAATATCGATTATTCGACCTTCGGTGGACAGGCCTACACCTGACCCTTGGACTGATCAAACTTGAAGATGTTGACATGGCTCTAGCCCTGCTGAAGGGACAAGTGTAACCCCAAACTGCGGTTTGGGAAATTTTTAACATTGAACAAAAACATCTTCACTATACTATACATCTTTACTGCATTTCTCCTACACTAACCTCTTTATCTTCGTAGATAGGTTCAAATTATGTAGTTAATTCCCATGGTGTGATTTGTTTTTGCTTACAAATGTTCAAATCCTGCCACAATGAGTGGGTGCCACCCCATGATACCCCTGCCTTATAGCAGTTAATACAGATGGAAGAATGGCCAGCTGGGGGACAGGAAGCCTAAATTTGCACTTGTTGGACCTTCCTTTTTTGGTCAGGTTTTAAAATGAGATTGCCTGTTTTTTGGTAAAATGTGGAAGATGTTTCAAGTTAGGCATTTAGTTTGTAAATGGACCCCATTTACCTTTTTATTAATTTCATGGGCATGTAGCAATCTACATGTAGCAATTCGGAAAGGTGGGTAAAAAGAAGTTCCAGATGCTGGAGACGTTCTGATTCAGAAGAACTGGCAATTAGAAGGTGGTTGATGTATGTGTAAGCGAAAACGAGACCCCATAGAACTTCGTCAATGAATCTTTGAAATGTCTGAGCAGCTTACGTAGGTCGAAAGGTATTCAAAGAAATTCATACAGTCCAAAAGGTGTCAAAATGGCAGTTTTGGATACATCCTCTGGATGGACAGGAATTTGGTGATAAGCGTGTACCAAGGCGATTTTGGAGAATATTGTTTTGCGTAGAGTGATGAAGAAAAATCTTGTATGTGAGGAATGGGGTAGCGAAGGGGTACTGTTACATTGTTCAAACCATGATAGTCTCAACAGGGACGCCAGTCACCAGATGTGGGCTTTGGAACCATATGAAGGGGCGAGGACCAGCTGCTGTCAGAGATTGGACCTCTGAATCCTCTCTTTTCTGGGTGCTGGTGTTAGCCTTTGTTAATTTATCTATTTCCCAATGTGATTTCTTTCTGTGTTGAAGGATCTTGGCCTTGGCTGCCATTATTATCATCCTCAATATTGCCAGAAGAGAACTGTAAATATGATATGTGTATATATCACCCTTTCGAGATTCTGACCTAGATTCTTGATCCAATTCAGCAGCAATTTTGTCTGGGACATTGTCAGATGGAGATGGAAGAGAATCAAAACTATCTCTCTTCTTGATCTTGTTCTCCGTCAGACTTTTCTTCTACTTCATCAGTGAGATTCAAGTTTGATGGAGATTATTTGTGAACTATGAGAGGCTTGAGCCAATCTAGATGTTTAAATTCGTTTGGAGATGGCATTGCATCTCTTCCAGATCCAGATGGTATGTTCTTCACTTGCTTCAAATATCACTCGTATGAACTTCAAATGTTTTTGAATCTTTTTTCAGCTTCCTCTGGCAACATGCAAATTTTTCATTGATCTTAGCCCAGCAGTTGAGTTAAACAAATTTATTTCTCTATTTTTGATGGAATTGATTGTATACACACTCGTATTTTTGCACTTCCTCCATGAACCGTCCATTTTGAAGCAAAGGAAGTCTTCTACTGGGCATTCGCTGTGCTTTCTAGCAGTCGCTGACGGTTGCTGCCATGTTTCCTTTAAAATCACAGCAGATAACTTACAGTTATTAAATATGTGAATTGCGTAACCAACTGCTAGGTCCAGCATGATCTTGTAAGGATCGATTTCATAGCGGTTTGTTGCTGTGCCCATTGATTCAACTTCATCTGGACCTTCATCGATCATTAGCCTCTTTCTTACTCTTGGTTCCTTCAGCTCTGATGCAATAACAAATCCTTCTTCAAAAAGACTTTCTGCAAATTCCTTGGCCCTCTTATCTGTTTCACAGAAAGTCTCTCTTATGGTGGCTAGGCTGGTTGCAAGGCACTGTGCCATTCTATACGCAGTCATAACATCTAACCCTTGAGTTTGAAGATACTTTTAAACTGGAGTAGAGAACTGAAATATCCTCATGGAGACAAACGAAGTTAGTATTGTCTCTAACTTGATCCAGTTCTGATAAAGTGCTGAAGCCTCGTAAGTAACTTTAGAATCAAACTCCTTGGTGTTTGTTCATAGGGACAAACGCACAAAGTCCTTAACCAAATAACCACAGTCTATTAGCTGACGTAAAAAGAGGCGACCATGGGGCATAGCTTGACAGGCATGTTGCAAGAGACCAACTAAAGAAAGCAACTCACGCTTTGGACCACGCTTACGGTTTAACCAGAGGGACAAAGCAGAGTGCACTTTTTGGAGCTTAGGCCAAACTACCCCGGGGTGAATTTTGGAATAGCCCCAAATCGGATGCGATGAAGCCCAGAACTTGGAGGGCTTGGAAATAGACCTGCTATGGACTTAAAACGGAGCTCTTCCACTAAGTACTCTGAGACAACTGTTGCTGGTAACCAATGGCACAATTCCGTGACGCTGATTTTAAAGAGCCCTCATTTATGCCTTCATATAAAATACCAAAATTGAGACCGTCCCAAGACCAAACAGAGTCAGGGTGCACGATATTTGAGCTAAAAACCTCCCATATGGGGATATTAATACAAGTTACACTACTAGAATCGATTAACTGATTATTTACAGTTACACAAGAGTAAAGTGGGAGTCACTTTTTGAACCTTTTCCTGTGTGGCGGTGAGGATGACCTTTGTCTCACAGCCAGAGCTGGCTTTGTAGAAGTAAACTCTTGTGTAAAAGAGGGGCTAAAACGAAGCCTATGTCTCCCTTCACACTTAGAACAAACATGCTTGGTGGCCTTTTGTTGGCTAGTGACACCTGTTGGCAACATAGTTGTGATCCACAAAGTAGGAAGGATTTTTCCCCACTGTGCCTGAGGATTTTCAGCTGCAAATACTTCTAAAGGCAGCATCATCCTTTTTGTTGGTTGGGGTACTTAAAAAGAAAAACCCCTTTATAAACAGCCCAGGCCTCTGCCCAGTCTTGCAAAAAGTAAATGGGAAGCAAATCCACGGCGTCCGAGCTGACCTTGTGCTCGTTAAGATGGCAGGAGTTTCTTTAAATTACAAGGTCTTAATAAGATAAAATTCACAAATTCCTTTGCAAATATTTTAGAAACGATGTAACCTGGAACAGAGGCAGTGGCCGACTGGCTAAAAATTTATCACCGGTCATGGTGGACTCAAGGGGGCCTAATGGGTGTGGCCTGAGAAATGAGGGTGTGGTCAAAGACAAATGCGATTGCGATTCCCTGTGAAACTGTGAACTCAGCGTTCATGCTTCTTTTCAGCTGAGAGTAATTTTGTGCAAAATAATTTAGCTCATCTCTTAGACTTTCTACGTTGATTGATGACGCCAACTTGCAGATGCTACCTAGTGCTCTTTCAGGAATTTCATACAGGAGGATGTCTTCAAATCTCGTTGGGTCTAAGCAAGACAAATCTGCAAACAGACTTTTATGGAAGGTGAAGCGAGATTCTAATGCTTCCACTGCTCTATCCATAACGACAGTGTGAGTGTCCACTTGGAATTGCGTTAGTGCGTCGAGACTTCTCCCTTCCTCAGCTGCTTCGCCTGCCAATCTTTTCCTTTTATGGATTCTTATTTCTTTGAAAGCTACTTCCACTCTCATGTTATGATCCTCTCCTCTATCTGTTTTTTCCAGACATCTGCCCTCTTGTACGAGTCTTTGATGAACATTGCTGTCTTTTGCAGCAAGTTAAAAAATGAAGCATAACACCATATGTGTGAATGCTGATCTGCTGCTTCTGTAAGCCATGAACCTTGGCCCACTGGCCCCCCTCAAAAGACTGGCTGCCACTGAACAGGGAGACAGCACTTGTAATTAGGAGAGGCTGAGCTGAATTGGCATCTAACAGCGTCAACAATTGATTGGTGAAAATTGCTGAGCCAAGGTTCATGGCAAGCCGCTGAGGGCCGACTGGTGTTTGAGAAAGGTGGGTGCTGTGGCAGGATGGGCATTCAACCCACCCTCCGCCGAAATCACAGGCATACCTGCAAGATGGCAATCATTTGTAGTTTGAGTGCAAGAGGTGGCGGAATTAGACCAGCCCACCGCATTAGATTGATCTCAAATGAGGGAAACCAGTTCCCTTACTGTATCGTCCAGCCTTTGATATCAATCAGAAAGTTCTTGAGGGGAGAATGTTTTGGAGTCTGCATTATTAACTGGTGTGGACGATGAGTTAGCCATTGCTAAATAATTACAGGCAATAAACCACCTAATATTGAAAGATAAGGGTAAATCTCACCCAATTTGAGACGTTGACCAGTGATGAGCAGCGAGTTCTGTCTGTGACCCGCCTAGGCCAATCAAGTGAAGCTGGAAATCGAAACAGCAAACTGTCTTTGAACAAAAAACTTGACTTGTTGTGCACCGATACCCAACTATTCAATAGTTAACCATAGTTACCCATAGCCCTTCAGTATCACAATCTTATGTGCACTCTTCAGTAACTGGCCTACAGTCTAGCTGTCTCCTGGCTTTTCCAGGGGTGTTGTCGTTTCCTAAATTCAATGTTGGGATAGGACTTACTTTCAGCTGTTGGTTTACCCTCAAAAAAATAATTTGAGCAAACCATGTCACTCAAACCAGGTTTTCATGGACATCTCTTTTTGGTTGTACGGTTTACCTTCCGCATCCACTCAGCCCTTATATCACCAAAGCACAGTTCACTTTGAAAAGAATGAAGCTTGAATGGCTGTAGACAAGGACATCTACTGTGTAGTTGTCCTACATGAGTCTGGCATTCCTTTTTTCGCCAAGCCTTAAGCTTGTATTGACTGTTCCATTCAACAAGCAACAACGGCACAATTTCCATTCACCATTTTCAGCAAGACGGTCAGCGTAGCTTGCCAGGGCAAGGAATTTGCAAAAGCTTTAAAAAAAGCTGTTCCCAAGATAACAAACTATGCAAATAAGTGTAAATGACAATGAAACCTTACAAATATATCGCAAATTGGTCAATTTTCTTTTCGAGCTCGTAGTGGTGTCTGTATGAATCTTCGACGATAGAGAAAAGTTTCACCCAATAACTCTCCCCAGACAGCCGGTCGCATCAAAGGTTCCCGGATACCGGATTGTTATATAGACGGTTCCCATGTCCTACCCACAACTAACTACAATCCCAGTGGTGGTCATATTGGAGGAGTGAAGGTTGATCAATGGTAACGTGCGTACAGGTGCAGACATAGCTCTCAGCATAAATTGTAATTAATGATGCCATCTCGCTGTTGGATTGTTGGTTGCAGTAATACGAAAACGAAAGTAGACGGGTTAGGTTTCTTTCGAATATCGACAATACGGAAGAGTGAGGGTAGGCAGTGGAAGAGCTTTCCGCAAAGAGACGCCGGTTATGGTTCACAGCCATTAATCGTTCAGTTTCATCTTGGAAGAAGATGGAGTATTGGCGAGTTTGTAGTGAACATTTTAGAGAAGGTGTCTTACAATTCTTGTGTTTTGAATAATTTCTATTCAGACGATGATTGCTTTTTGACTTTGGCATGCTTGCTTAACTTGCAAAAGTTTCTTCGAGTGTCATGAGTGTAGCCCTGCTTATAAAACTCTTTTGTGCACGAATAAAGATAAAATATGTTTGGATGTTGTCTGCCTGGGTCTTGTATGTTTACTCGTTCCTGTTGAATGGGTCTTTCAAAGTATTCCTTGCAAAATAATTTTACAATTCTTAAGGTTAATATATCACCGAATTGAGTGCCTATATTCTTGTTTCTAATGTTTGTTATTTTTTTTGTTTAAAGTTATTAATTTTAATCAATTTTGTATTGCTAGGAGAACCTGCTGATCTGCATGATGAGTCCAACCCTGACTGAACCCAACTGGGATACAAAGACCTATTGAGTGATGACAATGGGAGAAAGAAGAGAAAGGCTAAAAATTGTGGAGCCTGTCAACAATGACAAGAGTCTGTAGTGATTTCATTCATTCTAATTTTTCCTCACCTATCGCCATCCATTTTTACTTTGTTTATTTTACCTACAGGAATTTCTTTACATCACTACCTCTTCACTACACTCTACGAACATATCACTATGTCAACATTTCCTCTCTTTTGTTAAGGCCCTCATTAACCCTACACATCTACCTACACCTCAATTCATAAACTATTCACACTCGGCCTAGCCCTTCCTTTCCCACGGTACCTTATTTATTTTATGTAATAAATCACCGCTTATGAATATACTTTTCCAATAGATTTTAAGTTAGTTAGTTTTCATTTCGCTGGAGAAAAGACGCACAAAAACTCAGCAGATTTGTTTTCATTGTGTCGATGGCCTAAGGCAGCGTAAAACAAGAATCAAGATTATAAAGATAAAGATCGATGAGATTGTACAATACAACTTATTTATTAATAGTTCATTATTCCTGCACAGCCACAATTTGACCTATTAAATTGGTAACCATGACGTTGTTTTTGCTGTTTATTTCTATTTTATCGCAGCTTATTTTTGGATTCTTACTTGTTCATGTTTGGTGTTATTTTGCCCATCTATTCCACGCCATTTTCATTGCCATTTCAACATTACCATGAACAAAGATTCACTATCCACTGCCGCTGCATCCACATCAACATTGACTGCTTCTGCTTCATCGCCTACTGTCCAAGCTTTTGCTTTGAAACTTCCTCCATACTGGCCTAATGATCCGATTGTCTTGTTTGCTCAAGTCGAAGAACAATTTCTGACCCACAACACAATTTCAACATCACCTCACAGTCAACAAAATTTGTCTACGTGATATCTTCGCTCCAGCCAGACATTGCTCAAGAAATAAGGGACATTCTCATTTCACCTCCAACTACCAACCCTTACGATGTTTTGAAGTCAGAACTCATCAATCAAACTTCGGCTTCTGAACAAAAGCGGTTTGACCAACTATTCATATCTGAAGAACTTGGCGACAGAAAACCTTCCCAACAGCTGCGACGAATGCGTCAACTCCTTGGTGATAATGACTTTTTCTCCAACATTTGCCATAAAAACATTCAGCTGATCTTGGCCTTGACCCCTGACACCGTTCAACTCGACGAACTCGCCCTGCTAGCTGACAAAATTCTTGAAGTTGCTCCTCCACAGCCATCCATCACCAGCATCTCGCCATCTCCAGTCGACTTCTCCTTAGCAAAGGAAATCCACGACCTCCGCAACCAAGTCAACAGCCTGACAACTCAACTGGCTACACTTGTCACTCAAGGTCGATTCCAGCCACGTTCTCGCACATACTCTCGTTCTCACTCACGTGGTCGCAGTCCTGCTCCTTCACAGTCATCTACTCATCGCCGAGATGCCAGTGCTTCCCGCCCACAAAGCTCCATTTGTTGGTACCATCGCCGATTTGGTTCAAATGCCCACCACTGTACAATGCCATGCTCCTTCACAGCGAACAACTCCACCCAGTAATCGGAAAACTACCAAGCCCAGCGACTAGCGGCGACAAGTCCCACTGGCCCACTCAACAACCACAGTCGCCTCTTTTATGTCACCGACCGTACCACCGGTACACCTTCCTTGGTGGATACAAGCAGTGACGTCAATGTTCTCCCGCCAACACCTGCTGTCAAACGACATCCTTCGTCTTCATCATTCACCCTGCAGGCCGTCAACAAGACAACCATCCAAACATATGGCGAAAAATCTATGACCATAGATGTAGGACTACGCCGTACATACCGTTGGATCTTTGTTCTTGCTGATGTTCCTTTGCCAATTCTTGGTGCAGATTTCCATTTTAAAAGTCCCATTGGTGAATCCCTTTCTGCTTCTGATGCTGAAGGCCCAATTGAAAAGCATCCATTAACCATTGAAAAGGGCATTCATAATGAACATCATGACCTTGATTATCCTTTGATTGATGCAAGACAAAAAATTGAGGTGCTTCAAGCCCAATTTCCAAAGATGGAAGAAACATTGGGAAGGCTGCAATTCAAGCAGCTTTCAGATTTCAAAAATGATGTAGAAGTCTGTTATTTTACAGGATTGACCTCAAAGGAAATACTGAAGGCTGTTCACAATCTAGTTTCATCAAACATTTCAAAAAATGGGAACTCCAGTTTAAATAAGTTTCAAGTACGTATCCTAACCTTAATGAGAATGAGACTAAATCTTCAGCTTGTTGATCTTGCACACAGATTTGATGTTAATAGAAACACTGTTTCAAGGGTTTTCAGATCCACAATTTACATACTGTATACAAACTTTGTGATTAAATCACAAGCTATCGTAACTTAAAGTGATTTAATAAGATAACTAGCTAAGGTGACCTCCAACCTCCCCTTGTCACCACCAACGCCACCTACGAACTATACCAGACAGTTCTGTAGCAGTGGTAATAACAATACAAAACCACTTTCGCTACTTGTACAACAGTAATGTACAATAAACAAATTGATAGGCGTTCACAGTAGAACAACTAGTTATCATACACAGTAGAATACTAGTTAAACGTACTCAGTAGCACAAATAAGCAAACAGAACAAACCAATTCGCCGTCAGTAGGCCAATGAAGCAGCACACATCTTGTCAGCACAAACACGTGTCGCCTTCTGTTTGATCGAGGGAGGACTGGGTCACACGCCTCCGCATTTACCATGTTTCAACGAATCAAGATGGCAGCCTTCTGAGAATCTGACAACAAACTTAAAACAATTAGTTATTTGGCCAGATAAATAGCAAAAACAATGCCGATGGTTTTTTATAAACAATTTAAGAAGCGTGTGAGGGTGATTATAGATTGCTTTGAAATATTTATAGAACGGCCATCTGACCTGAATGCAAGAGCACAAACTTGGTCCTCATACAAGCACCACAATACAGTGAAATGTCTCATTGGTATAACACTCTAAGGGTCAATTTGTTATATGTCCAATGGTTAGGGTGGTTGCACAAGTGATAAACACATGACAACCAATTCAGATTTTCTTAGTTTTTTGCCATATGGAGATGTTGTACTGGCTGATCGTGGCTTTGACATTAAAGAGATTACTGCTGAACATGGTGCTTACACATTGAACCCCTCATTCACCAAAGGAAAGAAGCAATTAAATGCAGTTGAAGTGCAAAAGACAAGGAAGATTGCAAATGTGAGAATACATGTAGAGCAGGTAGTAGGAAATGCAAAACAAAAGTTCCAGATATTAAGCAGCACTTTACCACTTGACTACTTAATCAAAAATATACATGAACAGAAACCGATTATTAACAACTGCCTGTGCACTAACCAATTTATATCCTTCTGTAGTTGTACTTGTTGCTTTGTTTTATCTTTATGCAAAAAGCTAAGCTGAGAGAATCCTTCTAAGAAAGAGCCGATGGAATCTTCACAGCAAGAAACTGCTTACGTCTCACTGGCAAAGACGACATGCTTGGTTTCACGTTTGACAAACTAGATAAAGAACTGAAGCAACAAATGCCTTTATCTAGGTCTGTCCTGATGACCATGTGTTGACGGAGCTCAAAAAGAAAGGAGGATGACTTGTTTTTCACCCCAGCCGTAGCAGCAGCAGTATGTCTCAAAAATAGATCCAAGCGGATGACTGCAGTCCAGTTGATCATTTCCATGATGATGCAACATTCTGGCTTTATGATGAGTAATTCGTTTTTTTTAACTCAAGGGAGAAAGTATAACAAATCTATAGACAGTAAAATTAAAAGCTGTTGCCTATAAATGTATATATATATTTATTGTCAGTTGCTCTGAAGATGGCCAGATAGTTGCCAAATCTAGTCACAACTTAAACAAAAGCGCAAAAATGATCTATCTAGTTGGTTACAGTTAGCAAACAAAATTTAGATAAAAAGAAAAGTTAAAAATTTTGAAGAATATTCACCTTGCACTTAAATAGAAAAATTTCGAAACAATTAACCTTTCCCACATGTTACACTGTCATTTCCTTATCTTTCAATTACATATGTTATCCATTATATCCAATTGTTTAATTTTTTTAATTCTAACTACTCAGTATAATATTGTTTTGTGTTGCTGGTCATATATGTGCTGTAGGTCACTGGGTTGTTTTATTACTGATGTTTATAGTTGTTTTATTGTTCCCATTACTTGATTGTTACTTGCATACAATTATAATACACTTTTTTCCTGAATAGACATCTTTGTTGCGGCTGAGTGCACTAAGGCTGGCTGTTTCTCACACATTCTTGTACAAGAAATTGGATGAGTATGGAAGGGATCATTTGCGAGACATTGTAGAGAAGATTTCAAAGGAGGGGGAAATGGTGAAAAATTCAATAAGCAGTTCCTACTCTGGACGTAAACTGATCATTGACAATTTCAACTTCAGCTCTGAACCTCACCAAATGACAGCTGAGAATCTAAAGAAAGTTGTGAATTGGGTAGGGCTCATGATTACAGAGAACCGGATTTTGGGAGATGGCTTGCACTCACAAAAGCCTTCAATAAAAAATCTGGCCAAGTTAGAGAATGATCTTTGTATACCAAGCAGTATGGAGCACAATCAGCAACGCTTGATTTACATAGCACTTTGTGGTCGTTTGGCTGTGGAGAATATAAAATGTTTGAAACAATTGGAAAAGGTTGCAAATAACCACATAGCGCATCAATATTCCTCAAAAATGGCCATGCCAACTAGTTCTGTAAGTATTCATTTTTTTGTGAATCATTTTATTTTCACTTCAGTTGGTTAAATCATAAGTGATGTACAGAGGTGCACCACCACAGCTGGTTGATATTTAAGATTTAAAAAATTAAAGTACATAGATATATTTTTGAGCTTATATTCAATATTTTAATACAAATTTATTGAGGGAGCTCATTATATATTTATTTATATTTACATGATTCAGTAGTTTTATAGTATCATTACAGCTTTTCAACAAATTGTTTTAATCATTGTAAGAAAGTTTTTTGCTATTCATCTAGAAACCATCAAGATTTATTTTTGCTTAAATGATAAAATCGAGTTCTGTTGAGAAATTTTTAACTACAGTCTTTTCTAATAATGTGCAGTGTTGTGTTTTAGATGTAACTTGATGTAATAAAATGCAAACAACACATTCCCTCTCTTTGTTCCAAGGCGTTTGCTGAGATGATTTATGAAGATGAAAATGAAACAAGTGGAATGCAAAAGGTCATGACTAAGCTGCATGACTATGCTCCATGCAATGACAGTACAAATCCAACAGAGTTTGTAGAGCAAGGTGTTGTTGGGGACCAGCTTACTGTTGAACGTGGTGTTAGTTGCCTTTTGCAGCTTGCAAATGGTTTCACACAAAAGGAAAGACTTGATGGGTTGCACCTTGAAGTTGCTGACTTCCATGCTGGGATGAAATTTTTACAGGTATGTATTGATCATACAGCCCTAATTCTAGAGGAATGAATTATTTTTGGGAGACCAATTACTCAGGATATTCTATTTATGCAGATAATGCAGATTAAATTTAAAGCCAATCTTCAGAGTATTAATGCCGAAAGTTAGGAGATTGTATTTCATTTGTCTTTTGCACTTCATTTTTATCAAGAGCACATTTTCATCTCATATGATATGTTGATTTCAGGAATCAACTTCTGAGACTTTTAATAAACATATGTTTGAAAATGTGTTGAAAATCTCTACTTTTTGGGGTATCTTTATGCTCATGGAGTGTTTTTCCAGGTTGCATTTGACCATATATATTCTCCAAAGTCAAGCTCAGACAAATGTACCATGTTTGCAGACAAAGTGTTTATCAACAGACGCAATGTCAGAACTGATGTAAGCCAGAAGGTAGAAGGTTGCAAACAGTTCTTCAATTTGGAAGTCACTGCACGTGTTCTTACTGCTTATTGCAAGATACTTGGAATCAAGGATGTTGATGATGAACCTGATCAAAATACAGTTCTTGATAATGTATCAATGATGAGCATCAAAGAAAAGAAAGAGTTGTTAGACAGCCTGTCAGCCAAAGTTGTAGATAATTTCATCATCAGAAAGAAGCGCAATGCAAGCATTGTTAATCGACAAATATATTAAGACTGGTTACTGGCAACAAATGTGAAAGATGATGATGGAATGTATCTATGCAGACAACATGGCTGTTTACAAACCTTCAAATTTGATGGGAAAAGAAGAATTGAACACGAAAAGATGCATGGACTCCACAAAGAAGCTCCTAATACATCTGCTATTGTTAAGGATGACATGTTGAATTATCAATGTGCCTTGCTCGATATTGGCATGGTGATCATGAATTTTTTTGATGCTGTCTCCGAGGGTGATGGACTACGAGTTGTTCGATGTTGGAAGTTCATGCTACTTTATATGAAACAAGATGGTGCCCGCAGCAGGAAATATGCACTTGAAGGGTCTCTACTTGTTGTTCCAGGTTTATGCTATCCTATCGGAAAGAGATGCCCATTCTTTGATTCGGAACAGGTTCAGCAAGAGTAGACATGGTCGTGGAGAAAACATATCCAGGGATCTAGCTATGGAGCACTATTTACGAACTTCGTAGACACGTAGGGTTCTCGTCCCTTAATTCTACGTGTTAGATACGCCCACAAGGGCTCAAAGAAAATACGAGAGATATTTATCTAATAATTGAAGAGGACTGTATATATATTCAAAAACAACGATAATCTTATAATCTAACAAAACTAACAAACAAAATAAGCAACGAATAATTAATGTAAGCGTCCAAGAATGTAAGAGAATCTTTATTCCGAATTTCTTTGAATATCAAGATTTCATTAATAAACTGAAAGATTTCACCTGGTTTTGTGTCCTTGTACGGGAAACCTTTATCTTGAGAGTTCCTCGAGAGTTTCTTCGGTTTCAAGAGCGATTTCTTAGAGTTTCTTCGAAAAGAGCGATTTCTTAGAGTTTCTTCGAAAGGAGCGATGGTTCTTTGAGAGTCAATTTCGAACGCGAGCGAGAGTTCATTCCTTTTTCTTACTAGGTGTTGACACCTACTTCCACCTTCCACAACAAAACAAAAAGCCCAGAAGAAAACAAACGACACTTCAAAAAATAAACAAAAGAAACAAAACGAGGTTGGGGGACATTTCCGCACACACTACAACAATTTGTTGAAGAGTGTTATCAGGAACCTTGGGCCAAATGCAACAAACACAAGGGCTGTTGACAGATTCTGCAAGGCACTCACAGTGAACAAGAAGATGTTGGAGAACTTTGACTACAGCTGCTGCAATGTTCTACGAAGATCTGGAAAGCACATCAAAGCTAACATTTCAGGAGACTCGAAGAAAATAGTTGGGGAATTGATAAAGAATTGTGCATTTCAGGTCATTCCTGGAAGAAAGTATAGCTCATATTCAGGTGTGAAGCCAAGCTTACTAGAAGATTGTGACATCCATGCAATGTACAAGTGGATACAGGATCACAAAAGTCTTGTAAAATTGAACAAAGCTGGTCGCTGAGTTATGTTCTTTCAATATTTTCCATTTTGAAGTCACTTTCCAAATGACAATGAAACTGGACTGGAAAGTATGTTTGTTCTTGCTAAGAAGGAATTTTCCCTTGCTGATATTCAGGAAAATTTTGTTCAAGGGCTGTTTTGTTGAAAACAGGGGTCCAGGGATTGTTGCAGCTGTGTAGCTATCTCTTTCACTTTTTTCAGTTCTCTATCTCTGTGTTCTGTTGTAATTTCTTATGTGTTGTTTGGTGTTTGTCTTTGCTTATCAAATTTACTGAAAAACTGTGAAAGTAAAAGTGTCACCAAAAGTGAAAGTAAAGTTACTGTAAAAGTTTCATCCATGGTGGGGAGCAGATGACCTTGAGCCTTCCCCACATTTACTTTTATTAAAAATTAGGTTTTGATGTTATAGAAAAACAGTGTTGACTAAAAGAGCTTTGGCTACAGGTTGATGTATAAAATTAACTTCGCAAATATAAATCTAAATATTTAACTATAGATAACAAACATGGAGGCATTTGGAAATGGGAGGAGTGTATATGGTGTCATTGTAGAGAAGGCTATCAAAAAGTTGTCTTGATAAAAAAGGATATCAAAAGTTTTATAGCACAATTTTGTTAATGAGGGAGCAAAAGATCTCATTTATTTGAAAGGATTGCAAGTATTGGTATTTGCTTGACATATAGGCCTTTCGTTTTCTGTCCTTGTTCAAATAACTTTTGTTTTGAAGGTATAATATAAGTTATCAGTTGAGTCCATGTTCATGGAAGATAAATGTATTGATTTGCCGTTACTTAATGCTTGGAATATATGTTGAAGCAGGACTACACATCTGCTACTTTCTGCACATCTGATTTTGTGAATAGTAATTGAAATTATGTCTCATAACTATTTTTTGTTTTCTGGTTCACAAATTTCTAGAGGGGAATTCAAGTTTTGCATGAAACTGGGGATGGGGGTGGCTGGGTGGGTGGCTGAAATTGTTAACAAAAAGAAGATCTGAATTAGTACAATAGCACATGAGATATCCCTTTTTTGCAAGTTTTACGTTTGTAAAAGCATTTCAAATATTTTAAGACAGATTTTCAGAGCCCAGGAGAATTGGAAACATTCCACTGAAAAACTTTTGCTGATGGCAAACCATTCTCACTTAACAATAGAACATGGATTTGACTTGTATGTATCCCTAGAGCTGTCTATTTTTAGCCCTCCTCCATTCAGTGACTGTATGATTCCAATGTTTTCCTGACTTTGATTTTATGTAGTTCACATAGAAGTTGTGTTAGAATTAAGCTAATTGATGTGTGTGAGACATTGCACATTGCATGTTTTCTTGTATTTTATTTAAAGTCCTGCAGTCTAAACAAAACAAATATTTGCAGGATTTTTATATTGCCTTATGCACATGCAAGGAAAATCCCAACATCCGGCATATTACTCTTGGCAGGGTCAGGCCTATGAATGTCCTAGTACTCATTCCCAAACTCGCAAGTCTGCAACTAATATTGCAATATAAGGAACAAAAGGAATTGAAAAAATAATAATTACACGATCTGTGATAAAATTTTCACTAAATACAGTATCTATTTTTCAAATACATTTCTAAACTTTGAATGTTCACTTCTATCTTCAACTTAGCATTAGTTCCATAGGTATCAATATGTGATAAAGATTAAACAAATACTAGAAGTTTGTCAACCTTTAATACCTGGAACAACTGAAACTTGATCTGAAACATAACAATTATGTGCTCTCAAATAGTAAAGAGAACAATTTAACATATCTGAGTTGTGCTGTTTCAACTTCTTAGAAATTATTGTTTCCAAATGACCATAGTTGCAAGGCATGGAAAGGTTAACATTCTTACAAAGGTTTCTGTACAACATCAAGCAGCACATTAAAAGAAGGTGTGTGTGTCAGCATTTACATATCTACAAAGACATTTATACAGCTTATACATAGGGCCTCATAATTATTTGATGTCCCTGACAAAATCAATTATGTCACTTGACTTGTAGGGTTTGAAACTTACCCTGTTTGAAGCTGAAACTTAATGATAAATCATTAGCTTTAGATAGAATCCTACCTCATTATAAATGATCTCAAAATTGACACTCCCCTGGTTCTAGTCTAATGAACCTGACTTGCATAAGGATTAAATGAAAGAGAGCATGGGTGTAAGACCAATTCCTTCCAATGGATGAGTGTCACTATAAGATTTCTCATGTTTTTTTTGTCATTGGAAATTTTTTGGATATTTTCTAGTATTTTTTAGACGTCACTTATACATCATACTTCCATTGGCTCATCATTTTCATCATAAATGAAAGGTTTCACCCCATGGTAATCAATGATAGATCCCAATGAATGATCTTGAGTCCCAGACTGGTCAATTGATTCAATGGCTCTGTCAATTTCACCAACATCCACATCACCAAATGACATAATATCAGAATCATCCCTTATGTCAAGCCAGTGGTCTTCAATTTCATCTTCAAGATCATCAAATGATGTTGCATCAGGGTTCAAATCATCAGGGACTTCCATATCACCAAACGTTTCATTCAATAGCTGGAAAATCAGGGATGCATGTTTCATTCGCCATATTTTATTTTTGATAGGACATCATCAAGATTGAACAGGTGATGGCAGCACTGCATAATCTGATTGATATGGAAATCTGTAAACTCCATCGTGACCTTTGGTGTAGATTTTTCTTGATTTGTGGTGAACTCTTGTTTGAACACATTCTTTAATGATAGAAGCCTCATCAGCAGATCATCTTTTTGCTGCTGTGTTACTAATCTCACTCTTGTTGGGACTGACACAACCTCCTTTTTTGAGAAATGAAGGATTTGTGCAGAACATGGGATGTTACAAGAACATTTCAAAAGACAAACATCACAGCACAAACAACCAAGAGTAGTAGCTATGGGATGACTGCCAGGGAAAATGCTCTCAATATTCTTTCGCCTACATTTATCACTTGTGACATATTCCTTCGTGTCAGACTGACAATTACTTGTTAGAAATCCATTGTACAGTAGATAACAGAAGCTAATCTGTCCATCACGTCCAGCTCTGCCGCATTCTTGAATATATGCCTCAATGCTTTTTGTAGGACCAAAGTGTACAACCCTGTGCACTTGCTTGCAATCGATACCCATTCCAAAGGCTGTTGTCACAACTAAAATTCGAAGATAACTTTTTTCAGCACCAACCTCTTTCAGCACATGCTCCTTAACAGAAGATGGAGTACCAGCATGAAACATTTCCATCAACCTGCTTCGAAGATTGGAACTGCTATCAGCATACAACATTTCCCCAAGTAAAAGCTGGAATGTCCTCCAAATAAGAGCACACTGGTTTCTTGTTTGACAGAAGATTATAGTCCTCATTGTTTCAACACCCTTTTCTGCCAATTCATCCAGCAACTCTGAAAATAGGACCTCAAACTTGATGTCATTGCTAACATACTTGCTGAAGAACAACAAGTTATTCTTCATTGGACTCTTTTCAATGACATGCATTGATGAACTTTCCAAGTTTAAAACTGAATAGATAGCAGCTTTTGTTGCTCTTGAAGCAGTAGCAGTGAAAACAGCTAGCTTCACTGATTGATCAAGAAATGATCTGATTTCGCCAAGCTGACCATACCACTTTCTGAAGGGAGCTTGTTGGCCAACATTAAGACCCCTAAAAACAAAATAAATTGATTTAAAAAATGATGAAGTGTAGTAATCCAGACATATACTAAATTTGATAAACTATTGGCTTTGATTTTCAATAAAATTTTTGTGTTCATGTTAGCCACAGATTTTACCCAATATTTTATTACAGATAACATTCCAAGGACAACTTCCACCCATGTCTTGAAACTAGTTGTGTTACAAGCATGATAAAAAGATGTTGTTAAACAAAATATCTTGCTAATGAAAACTCACGCTTGGTGATAGACCCTCTTGAAAACAAAATATTGTCCTTGTTTTTTTCAAAGGCAAGTTGTTGCAGGAATTACATTGGGGGTCTGAAATAGAGAAGCCCAATATTTTGGAAATGGATGCCCAGATGGAGATTTAAATATGAGCAAAATTGTACACCTCAGATGGAGGTAAAATATTGCATTTTCTGCAGTGTGTTGTGTTGCTTTCATATGGACTGCCTTTGCTCCATATGTACCAGAGAGATGCACTTTTATAACTCTAAAAAATACAGTTTGACACATACCATTGTGCTATACAATGGGCTTCATCAAATGTAACGCAGACACAATAATCCTTGAATGCAGTGGAGGACAGAAATCGTGGCCATCGACATGTTGCCAACATTGATTCGGGTGACATGAATATTATATTATATACCCCTCCATTTTCAATTTCTAGCAGCACTTCCTCTGACTGATCAGCATAAATGGCAGCCGTATTAATACCCAATGCTCTAAGCTTTGATACTTGGTCGAGCATTAAAGACTGCAGCGGAGTTACAACAAGAATGCAACTTGGTAAAGTGAGCTGGTTCATCAGATAATCATTGACAAATGGTATGACTTGATAAATCAGGGACTTCCCATAACCAGTTGGTGCGCTGAAATACAAATGTTTTCCTAGGAAAAAATGTCGTAAAGCCTCCAGCTGCTCTTCATGCATCGAACTTATCCCAAACATTGTCTTCGCAAACCCTAACCCTTCCTCGAATTTTTCTTTGTTCCAAACAGCAATATCTCTCACAGTAACACTTTTCACGGTCGCCATTTTGAAATCGAGCAAAAACGTGACTTTTTAAAAATGCCACGCGGATTAGAGCGGTTCGATAAGATAGTCGCGTTATCCAATGGAATCATCTCCCAAAAAATTGGGAGATAGATTTGATTGGTCCTTAAACAATAAAATAACAAGAGGGCTGCTTGACGTTGCGATTGCAAAGGAGGCGGGAACAAGCCTTTTGACTTTAATTTGCAGACTCTACTCTTCGGGATAGAAGTGTCTGAGGCTGGGGGCAGGCTAGGGAAAAGACATTGCAAGGTTGGAGAAGAGTTTACCAGACACAGCGGATGGAAATGTTTATGAAAAGCTGAATATTAAATTGAACAACTACTTTGTGCCAAAACAGTGATTCAAAAGACCATTAATAAGAAATTGAATTTAACGGAATTTCTACAAGAAATTAGCCAACTTAAAGATGTCAACCGACAAGTCCAAAAAATGAAGACATATTATGATGAAGGCACCAGAGTAGCCAAAGTAGGTGCAAAACCAACCACTAGCAGAACAAGAGGCAATAAAATCAATTATCAAAAACAGAATTGACCGCCAGAAACAAAGAACACCAGTTCAAGGCACTTACTAACCAAAGCAAGAGGAAGATTCAAGCAGATGGAAGACTTGCACAACCTAACAACATGAAAATACAGCAAGAAAAAAGACATGTCAAAGTAGCAAAATAAAACACAGAAATGCAGGAGATGTTGAACAAAGTTGAACAATACAATCACGTGTTTGAAGGCATTGGAAAAATCCATGACAAAACCAAATAATCAAGAGATGTATGGAAAGTTCAACATGAGACCAGAAGCTGCACCGATAGCACAGAAGCCAAGACAAGTACCCTACTACTTGCAAGAACCTTTCAAACAATGGCTTGACCAGGGTGTACAAGAAGACCTGTTTGAGAAAGTCCCAGAGAATGAACCCATCACACGGTGTTCACCTGTTGTTGTACAGCCTGAACCAAGCTTCATAAACACTGAAATATAACACCTGCAACTACAAATGATACGTGCCAGTGTAGATTTGCGAGTACCTAACAGTTACATGGAATGTAGCAGAATAACACAACCACCAATAGTAGAAGACTTTGTACACAAGTTCCATGATTGCACTATATAGTCAAAGCTAGACTTAGGCAAGGATATCACCAGCTTGTACTTGATCTTGAATCCAGATCAATAGCAACCTTTAGCACACCGTGGGTGTAATTACAGACCCAAAAGACTGGTATTCGGAGCGAAAGAGTCGCAAGATCTTTTCGATGATGCTATGTAGAAGATATTTGGCGACATTCCGCGCTGCTTAAACCAAAGGCATGATTGGAAAAGACACTCATTGGAGCAAAAGACTGGAAAGAACACAACCAGTCACCAAAACAATTTCTTCAGAGTTGTGGAATTTGGTATATCTCTTTTTTTTCTTTATTTTTCTTCTTTGGTCCCATATTCGATATCAAATGTTGGGGAATGCACTGTTAAAGTGCATCGTCCTGGGCCACGGCATTGTGTGGTAGGGTGGCCAGTTCCTCTCCACGCCGCTTTTACCTCCCTAGCATTTTTCAACTAGGTACTCATTTTCAGCTGAGTGAACTGAGGGCCGTCCACGAACCGGAATCGAACCCGGGGTGCTGGCATGGCAAGCGCCTTAACAACTCAGCTACCGCAGGACCAAAATCTCTAAACTGTGAAAAATGCCAGTTTGGAAAAAGTGAGATTGAATTCTATGGATATAAATTCTGTTCACAAGGTCTACTGAAGAGAAGGTTAAAGCTTTACCAAAGGAGAAGGTTTAAGACCAAAATCGAAGACAGAGGTAAGAAGTTTCCTCGGCATGACCGGATACTTATCCAAGTTTATCCCTGGAAATGCATCATTGACAAAGTCACTGAGAGACTTGACATTAAAAGAAACACAATTTCACTGGAATGAAGAAGAAGAAGCTTTTCAGAAGCTTAACGATAGCATATCCTGCCAGGATGTGATTGCGTTCTTCAATCCAAAGCTACGATTAATGGTCAGAACAGAAGCCAGTTACAACAAAGGACTATCAGCAGGACTATTCCAGAAGACGTAGAAGGGATGGCAACCAGGTCACTTCATAAGTAGAACGCTGACAGAGACTGAGAAGAAATACAGCCAGACATAGAAAGATGCACTTTGCGTAAAGTGGCCAAAGAAAGATTCAGCATCTACCTACTTTCCTAGATTCAGCACCACGTTTCACTATCATCACAGCCAGGGATGGCACCACCGGGGGGCTTGGGGGCAGGAGCCCCCCCGAAATTTTATTAACCTAGCCCCCACCTCAAACCCAGTGTCGACTTCATTGAAAAACAATGATACCAAATTGCCGAAGTAAATTCGTTGAATCTAAATCCTTTTCGCTAGATCCTAGCAGTCATTGTTGGATTCCTTGCCATTGGCTGGCAAGGGAACCCCAAAGACACGTAGACATGACCTTCGGCTGTATTGATCTGCGTCATCAAGCCTTCCTTACAATTCTGATAGCTTTGCCTGGAAAACCTCAATTTTTCTCTCAAGAATCGAAATTTTCTTTCTCAAAGGCTCCGTTGCTTGAGCAATTTTTTATATCTATCATTGCTTCTATATTGCTTTCCAATTTCTCCATGAGGGCATCCATGTGATCGTTGCTAACAAGGCTTGAAACAGTGTTGTTAATTATTTTTTTAATGGTTTCTTCATCCATGTTTGAAGTTTGGATGGCGCATTTCAAAGGCATCGGGATTCAAAATGGTCACACTGGAGGCCTAGCTTGCCGCTCTCTGGATTGATTTGGAGGTGTATCGCAAGTAAGAAAGAAGATAACTTGCTAAACGTGCTAACAATGCTCCATATAATAATTCATATCTTCTTCAAGCTTTATTTATATCATAGTCCGTAACAAGCACAGTAACATAATGGAGCGGCAAACAACATGACTGCTCTCCTCATTGTGTTTTGTGGTTATTGCTTCTCCACTCAATTGTTTAATACATAAAAAACTGTTTTCCATTGGACTGCTGAATGGTCCAACTAGGCCAGGATGCTTCAATGTCTTTATGATGCTCCTTTGTCTTCTGTTGAAAAGGGTTGCATGCTTCCTGTGCCTGTTGCTGTTCTTGTTCCACCTTGCCCACCTGCAGAGTCACTCAATTTTCTGCAATGCCAGGATGAAGACCTAGCTATGATTGTTAGATATCTCAAAACTTTGCAATTTGCCTTCAAGTGACACCCAAGCTCTCAATTTGCTGCTTACTATTGATTCATATCATCTTGATGAAGGAGGTCTTCTTAGCCATTGGTGGACGGTGGCCATATGCATTCTCTTGTCTTGCAGTTAATTCCCGCTACTTAATGACACAATGTTCTCGTTGCATGTCACAATAACCCATCTGCTGGCCACCTAAGTACTGTCAAAACGTATGAGAAAGTTAGAAGTCGATATTATTGGCATGGCATATACATGACATTGAGCATTGGTGCCACTTCTGTGTTGATTAGGCCATGAAGAAAATTACATGCCAACATGGTAAAGCGCCTTTTTTGCCTTAACCAGTTGAAGTAGCTTTTGACCGCATTGCCATTGATGGTTTGGGTCCTTTTCCACCTACACATGATGGTAATCGATACATAAACGTGTTCTTCGATTATTATACATGGTGGCCTGAAGCTTTTGCTTCACCATCTATCGAGGCTTTTCGATTAGCCAACCTGCTTGTCAATGAAATCCTTGCTCA